>NC_083762.1:11810903-12098403 GCF_963514075.1 Conger conger | reverse complement strand
TAGTAGTAGTAGTAGTAGTAGTAGTAGTAGTAGTAGTAGTAGTAGTAGTAGTATTGACCTGTATTGATCCCTATTCTGAGGGGCATTGGCACTGAATAGTTTGAGTATGACGTTGCCTACAGGTCAGCGAAAGTCTGCTTAACAAATTAATCTCATGTTGAGTTACATATATTTTTGAGGAAAATCATTTATATTCATAAACATTTTCCAAGAGGGTTCATACATGCACTAGAATTGTATATGTCACGTAACAATAACCTGTGTTGAAGTTAATTATCTAAATAATGAAAACATGACCTTAAATTTGTCGTGATCAAAACTTCGAGGAAGGGGCTGGCCTGAATGCAAACGCACCTCCATTAGCCTGCTCTGACGCAGCGTGCCCCAGAAGGCTACCTGTTAATTAAAAGCGTTAATCTGGCAGAAGTGAAAATAAATTCCATAGAGATAAGAACGGTGCTTAAATTGCATACAGTACTGTCAGACTAGACTGTACTGTATGTTTCAATAGGCACTGGAAGAGTGTTGTAAATGACTAGAACATTAACCAACACAGCACCGAACAAGCTAAGTTCAGCATGGGCTATTTAATGGAGCTAAATGTCTGTTTAACAACGGCAATATTAAATGTTACTTGAAATGATCTTGACTTAATAAAATACCTATCGTCAAACAGAGCAAAACATTCTAACAAGCATAAACCTAACAGTGAAGGGAAGGATTGTTGACAAGCATATATTGTCCTTCAGAAGAGACAGTAAATGTGGAAGATAAATTAATCAAAGCAGCCATGTTGCTCATGGAAAGACAGACGATGTCCAACACAAAATGACATGTTCGTGTACCGCTTAGACCAGGGGTCGGCAACCCTGGCCCTGGAGAGCCGCAGGGTGTGCTAGCTTTTGTCGTTACTCAGCACTTAATTGATCAATTAAAGCAGTGGATTACACAGTTAACTCGCCTCACCTGGTTTCTTGGGTCTGAATCAGTTGCTGGTATTAAGGCGAAAACAAAAACCAGCACACCCTGTGGCTCTCCAGGACCAGGGTTGCTGACCCCTGGCTTAGACCAATGCAGGGGAACAAGGGTGTTCATGAGGTGATCGATAAACTAGATCAATAAACAAATCTAGTCATGATGAAAGGACTGCCATTGTTGAATTGTTTCACATGGAGACACAATGAAACAAAGTTACACCCCTCTGTATTCTCCATTCTCTCTCTCTCTCCTTCAGTAGAACCTAGTCTGAAAACAAATGATGGTGATGGCCATGAAGATGATGAAGATGATGGGGTTTGGTTTCTGCTCTCTGTATATTTCTCATTGGAGCCTCTTACACGCCAATCAATTTGGGATAAAGGAAAAGGAAATTCCTTAGGATACCATTTATAACTTGTATGTGCATCTAAAAATCCTGATCATAGTACACTACATCTTTCGTCACAGAATATACACGGCATCTGGAAAACATCACATCATGGGACTGGCTCATTCTTCGATTGTGAGTTGTGTCCTCAGGGGTCCGTCTGGACCGTCTTCCTTGTTTTGGGATTGCCCCACTGCAAATCATTTTTGGAGCCAAGTAGTTTTGAATGATAGTTCAAAACGTGACTTGTCTCTACCTCAAGGGTGTGTATGGTTGGCCCGCCTCACTGCAGCCTAAAATAAGCTTTTATTACGGTGGAAGCCACCACATTGTTTGTCCTGTTCTCATTGGGTGAACAGGTTTTATTTGTATGGAAGCATTGATTGCTCAGGTTTATGGCCATAGGAGAATGGATGCCTGCCATTCAGCAGCTGTAGATGTCAGGTCTTTGATTTCAGGTCATTTATCTGTGGTGGTGGGGGTTGTATGTCCATTTTTCAGTATTGTAAATTAAATAAATAGTATTGTAAAAGTTGATCACAAAAAACAAAAAATGATGATGATGATGATGATCACTATTATATCACTTATAGACTGCACAGGCCAGTGGGAGCTAATCACTTTGAGGCCTTAAAGGCGAGTACTCCATCATCTGAAGTTGAAATATCTAGATGCCCAGCTTTCTGAACTGATAAATGAAAAGTTAGTATTTAGAGAGAAAGAGTACATAAGACTCAAGCAGAGTGAGAGAGAGAGAGAGAGAGAGAGAGAGAGAATGCAGAGCATACATCTTTCATAACATGAAACATTTAAAATGCAACTGGGCTTTGCTTCAGTGTGCTCTGACCCAAAATAGTACCCTTTGCCTCTCTGTTTGATGAAGAAAAACAACACAACAGGCTGGGGGATGTGTATCAGGCATCCTGGCATCCTGTCCTGGTTAACAAACATTGCTTCTACACGGAACTATCATTTCACAGTTTATTAACACAGTGCTATGTAACATATGTTATTACAATGTAATTACATACATGTAAAGGCTACCTAAAGGAAAGATGGCACAGGAATCTGATACCACTATGGCACTGTTTTGAATTGCAACACAGATTTTGGTCTCTCATTTCGGTGCCGCATGGCTTCAGGAGCTAACCCTACACTTCCTTAGTCGATACAGTCAGTGAAACAGCATACATGATAAGTATACAGTATAATTTAAACAAAAGATATATTTACATTTGCGGTAAAAAAGACTTTATCATCATCAGTTTTTCTTTTAAAGAAAGTATCCTGTCAGGCACCGTTTAGGTACTGGTGTCATTGTAAACGCATCAATCTAGCATCTGTATCAGCAAAATCAAAACACCCATCCCTTAACAGCACCCACTGTACATTTGACAAGTAGTTCTGTCCTTTCAGTCAAAGAATCACAAATGTCTCTTAACTGAGGGGGATGGCAGCTTCAAACCAGGGGAGCAGGGATTTCCCTCAGAAGCTCACAAACTCCTGTGGTTACTGGAGGTATTGCAATTTATTAAGCCTGTGGTGCCAAAAGACTAATTCCCCAATTTAAGTCCATTTTAAACTATGAATACACTGAACTAAATTCTCTCCGGGGACTGAGCCACACAGAAGAAGTATTATTTTAATTCCTATTCATCCCTCCACGTTGAGGTACCCAGTGTGCCAAAAAAAAAAGCCCCAGTGTGCATGCTCTGGTGCCACAAAAGCCCCACAGTCAAACATGGCAGCCCCCATGAACTGGCTTCATGCGCCATTGAGCAGCTCCCATAGGAATCCATGGGAACAGTGAGCGGAAGCTGTCTTCAGCTCTCATATGTCTCAATGCCTACGATGTACACCAGCACAGCGGGGCAGAGACTGACGAGCACTACGACCGCACAGACGCCCTCCGCCGGCGGCTGTCCTGATTGACGGAGTCGCGCGCTGTCACGCTCCCCCCCCCCCCCCCCCCCCACCCCACCCCCACCCCCGCAGAGAGGGAGGGCGCTCCCGAACGCCATTAATCATTCAGCCATGGCGGCCATTACGGACGCTGCCGCATGAATCTTGTCACCCGCTTCCAGACCGTCGCAGGCTCTGTCTCAGCGGCACAAGGAAGGGCTTGGCAGCGCGTTTAGTGCCGTTTTGTCACGTTTTTCAAACACTGACTCCTCCGGCTACGATCGCCATCAATGTGAGGCCACAACAACATCGTCGTGGAAATATTAATGATGTTCTGGTTCGGGTGGAAAGACCCGGAA
This sequence comes from Conger conger, assembly GCF_963514075.1. Taxonomy (NCBI): domain Eukaryota; kingdom Metazoa; phylum Chordata; class Actinopteri; order Anguilliformes; family Congridae; genus Conger; species Conger conger. Next base: position 12,094,776 of record NC_083762.1, on the reverse strand, counting down.
AGAACATCCGGTACCAGGTTGTACTGGCACTGTGGGCTGGTTACCGGACGGACTGCTGGCCAACAGGTATATGAGATCGGCAATCACTCTCCAGATGCCTGAAATATTCATGTTCCAGGGCCGTTTTTAACAGAGCAGATTTTTTTTATTGTCATCATTTTTTCAAGCCGACCAATGCTCACGGATAGGCTGTTGTCAATATAATCCCACCCACGTCCATCTGATCTAATCTATTCCAATATTACAGCGCTGTTGATGGAAGAGGTGTGTAGGGGAGATTCTGAACTATTTTTGCACAATAGGTTTATAAGAGCACAATGCCACCACCCTCTCCTCTTAAATTTATCATCAAAAACATATGCGCCAGGGAGGCCTTTGAGCCAGTTCGGAGAGAGAGAGAGAGAGAGAGAGAGAGAGGGGGGGGGGAAAGCTGGCTATTGAAATGTGTATTATTATGCTTAGGAGTTGCCACTTACAATTCCGATTTCCTCTGCCATTTTGTAAATTCTGAGAGGGGAGGCCGAACAAACAGGCACTGAAAAGACATGGTAATGTGGCACCAGAGGCCCACAGCTAATTCAGCCCCGCGCTCTTCCCATTGTTACATCACATGCGTAGCAGACACAGCCCGGCTCTGCCAGCACATCAAATGAATGCATTTAGAAATTTAATGTAGCAGCGCGAGAAAAAAAAAAACGCTCGCACCATAACAATGCACTTTAAAAATCTCCTAGCTGTCCTCACACACTCTTAAAAAAAACCCCAAATGAACTGTACACATAAATATTTATTCCTAATTATAAAAATGTACGTAAAAAAAAATGTTTCAATGGTTTGCAAACAACTTGCAGGCAGTCATTGTTTGTTTTTCCACCCTATCAGCAAGCTGACGCCAAAAAACGGCCGAGCAGAAATGCACAGTCATTCCTTTTCCCCCACGCTGGCACATAATTGGAGGAAAAAGAGAAAGAAAATTAGGCCTGCTTGTGCCTTGCTTTCTGGACCTGGTTTTGTCAGGCCGGGAATCAATCATACAGGGGATGAAAGATAATGAAATGGCAGATGATTCCCTTCACTGAGTCTGCACTTGGCCGCGGCGTTTTCTGGGCAGATGCGCTGTTTCCCTTCTCCTCGCCGTGGCCCGCTGACACGGCGGTAATCAGGGAAACGTACAGATGAAGGGAATTCTCCGGGGTGTTAAACGTTAATGGAGACACTCTGCTTAGCAGAGCTTAAGGAGAATAAATATTAACCGTTCTGAGGGGGATGCGTTTCGCTGCCGTCCTGTCTCTGTCCTCTCATTAAAGACACGTTGACCTGCATCTTAACGTCGTGTTTTCAGCACATGCTGTACTGTACCCTCTGCTCTGTTAACGAAATGCCTCACAGCACACAAATGTTTTAGAAGGCTTATTTTCGAGAATGAGCACGAGTTGCCTTCTGTTGTAGTTCATAAACCGCTGCCTTGTTGATCATTAAAAATAAATACGGTCACACTTTACAAGGCTCATCAATTGGCATTAACTAATGTAGCTGTTAACATTAATTAATGATGGACAAATATATTAAGCATGACATTTTCATTAGTTAATGCATTTGCTAACAACTAACTAACATATTTGTTTCATGAATAGTGATACATGAGCAAACAATAGGATCAACTTATAATTACTTAACCATTAACAAATACATTAACTGACTTTTTCATTCCAATATGAATAATACTAACGTTGTTGTTAACATGAATTAATGATGTACAAATACATTAACAGAGCAGTACAGATCAACTTCTCAGTACGTAGTTCGTAAACAACTGCATTAGTTCAAGCCAATTCATGATGGAACCTTATTGTAAAGTGTTACCATGAATGCAATAATCACTTATTGGCATGTCTAATTTGCCAAACAGTATGGTATACCCATTCTCTGCTGGCAGCATTATTATGAATTAATTGACTCTTATCAGACATGTTTGCTCTGATGCGTGGCTATGAAAGGGAGAATAACTAGGTCGCTTTCACATGAAGCATCAGCGCTGCTTCTCCCTTAAATATTAGTCAGGTTTCATCTTGACAGCCGTTGAAAACAAAACTGTGACGTGATCAAAAAAGGAGACCAGTGATCTTCTCAAACAAAACTCTTTTTAAATCTGACAAACACAGGTCTCCAGGCAACACTAGAGGAGACGGAGCTGAACAGAAAGTTCTAAGAAAGCTGGGTCTTTGTTCGGTCTGGCATTGTTTCGCTTATTGAGATATGCACGCTGCAGGAAAATGCAACAAGTAGAAAAACAAACATCATTAACCATACTCATTAGTCTTTACATATGCATTCATATTCTCATTTATATTACAGTGTCTGCACCAAATATATACACTGTACGCACAATATGGTTACATCAATACCAGCACAGATACAAACATTGACCAACACATTTGAAGCAAAACATTGCATGAAACAATATGAGCAGTTATTGACAAGTGCCATATTGTATAGGGCATAATATTAAGTTTGAAAGTAAACTTTTAATAAAACAAGTGGCTGAATATCGAAATAGACAGGGAGAGAAGAGAGAGAGAGAGAGAGACAGTTTGAGGAGGTGGGATTTCAGTGTGTCATGAAATAAGGCCAGTGACTCTGATGTTTTAACTGCTGTAGGCAATGCTTTCACCGACTGGAGCAAAAGGACCAATGGGACCCGTGACTGAGATGAGCCCCCCCAAAGGGGAGTGAAAGCAGGTTTTTGGAGCAGAGAGATCTTAGGGGGTGTACAGTTGGATAGTAGCCCGTAGATAAGGTGGAGCTGCCTCTATGGATGCTGGCTAGGCCAGAACGAGTTTTCATCTCGATGTAAGACATTGCACTTCATCACTTTTTTACACAAGTTCAGAAGTGGCATTCTCCATGGAAAGGCCTGTTAGCACATGCAAGGAGGCCAGTAAGTGGAGAGCAAAGGTGGCCCAGATGGGAGAAGACCTCAGCGTTCAGGAAAGAAGCAAAGGCAGGTGGGGGATGACCTGTTCAACAGAAGTAAAACCGTGTTAGAGGCCAGATCAGATCTGCATCGATCCAAGCACAGATACGATCCTTCTCACTTTACTGAATTCCCATAAATAGGTTTTCTTACAGCACAGGAATAAAGAAACAGGGAGTGATTGGCGGCACTGAAATGTGTAACAACTTCGTTTTATAAGATTATATTCCCACAACAAGCTTCGCCCAGTATAATTCACAAAGAAAAAAGGATTAAATCGTAACACGCAGAAAATATCTGTATGTCAGTTGATTACTACCATTGCTCAAACCAGCCAAGGGAATATAGATGGAAAGCAGCATATGAGCAAAGTCTGGAGCAATAAACTGGAAACGCTAACGTCCACACCGGACACGACACTGTCCCTGTCAGATAATACATAAACATATCTAACCCTTCCCAACATTAATGATGCAAAGCCTGCAGAGCTAGTTCGGGCAGACAACTGGAGACGAGTGGGATATCGCCCTAGTTGTACAGTGGGTGCTCTACTTTACACATAGCATAACGGGTCAACGTCTGTCATCTCAAGCAGTTTCGGGGGGTTTATAGTCCCAGTTTAATTGTTTAAACTCCCTGTTTCGGCTGGCTTACAACAATGAGAGGCAGAGCCTAGACGCCAAAGTTTGCATTTGCATTAAACCTTAATAGATACTGTTTCAGTCATCGTGAGTTGTCTGATTGAATGACATTCTGTGTTACATTCTACCTGGTTAAGCCTATTATTTTATGGTCAGTTTATTCTCCGTATCAATTTCATAATTTATGGGGCAGCCAATTTTAGCCAATCAAACTGGGAAATTATTAGGTGACGGGAGTGAGTCATGAATCTAGCTCACTCTGGGGTTAATACATCCCTTCTCTTCTATTTTTCTCTATACTCCAAATCCCTGCTTCATTTTCACAGAATAAACCGGCAACACTATATCAACATCACTTCCAGAAGCAGGGCTTCAGCATACCGTCAAATTTCAAATAATTATAAGGTGGTGACTTTGCTGAGTCAAAGGGAATGGATGGATAGGTTAATGATCACAGGAAGCATTTATTTATTTCCACGTTTGTATGGCATAGAAAGCAATCTTCCAAATAAAAACATTCGAAACCGGCTTGCTTGCTGACGCTCAGTTTCTTTGTGTATATGAACCCTCTAATTAAAGCAAGCAGCTGTTTACCACCAAAGAGCTCCAATGAGGTATTTTCATCTATGCACTGAGATCATGATTTGGCTCTTTTTTTTCAAATTATGGATGTTCAGAGGAAAACAACTAAACGCCCTGTCTCAGAGGCCTTTAAACGTCTCTGTCTTTTATAACTTCCCCCACTGATTAAGCACCACAGTCCAGAAGAAATGCAATTAAATTGGTAAACACTTGTTCTTGGCAAGGAAAGAAGCAAGAGGAACAAAGTCCCCCCCCCCCCCACCAACCCTGACACTCCCCAAAATAAAGTCTTTATCCTCTTTTTTATTACAGATATCTCACTGTGCAGGTGTGGTGAACAGTGTTTTATATTTGGTTAAACAGGATGTTCCCAGAGACAGTTCCTAGTGACGTGATTCTGTTTGCAGAGACAGGATTCTGTTCCCAGAGACAGGATTCTGTTCCCGGAGACAGGATTCTGTTCCCAGAGACAGGATTCTGTTCCCAGAGGCAGGATTCTGAGCCCTCCTCCAGGACATTTCGGGTCAGGATTTGCGGTGTGCTGTGTTTGCTCTCCCCGCTCTGCGAACTCGGAGAGGACTCATCGTCGCCTTGTCTCTTCTGACTTCACCCCAACCCCCCACCCCCCACCTCTCCTGTCTCTTCCTATCGGCCCTCTCCACTCATCAGCACCTCGCTCTCTTCCTCGTGTTGATGGGAGCATCGCCCCGTCGCCCCTCCTCAGAATGTGCCCTGCTGAAAAAAACAGCTCGGACTAGGTTTTGACACAGCTGGTAGCTGGTCGGCCAGATCGGACCAACCTGGTTTGACCAGCTCAACCTACAGTATGTTTTGAAACAGCTGGTAGCTGGTCATTTCAAGCTGGTCAAGCTGGATTTTACACCAGGATGGATAACTGTCCGAGAGGCATCCACCCCAAGGGACCAAGAGCGTTATAACGACCATAGGGGCTGTACTCTAGGTCCAGATCCTAGGATCTACTCTGTCATCTCTGTATTGGCCTGCTGTCCCACCCTCACCATTGGTGCAATTAAAGTATCCGTCAGATGATTGGTTAATAACATGCCCACCAGGATACTTGTTATATTCAAGACAGCATTATATAATCCCCAGAATGCATCAGGGCTCAGCGCGTATACAAATCTTCTACGCACCGCGACCTTCCCCCTGGTGTGAAGACTTAACACCGAGGTAATGTTAACCCTGGGAGAGTTCAGAGGCTGTTCCATGTAGAAGGTGAAGCAGCAGATGACATCTACCTCGGCTATAAAAGGAAGCTAACAAACGTGACTGGCGGATATCTATTTATCCAGATAACACAGGATGGCCTCTGGCAGAAATTAAGCAAACATTTACCAGCTGAATATGCATGTGTCGCTGGCTACCTTTCAGCTAGGGCAAGTGAAGTGCACTGCATGAATTATCTGCAGCACAGAATATATGTTAATACTTTGTAGCCTGAAAGAGGCACATACTGCACCGACAGAACTGTTCTAATCTCCCCCACACAGCATGGTTGTCATAGCCATAGTTGTTTTTTTTGCTAGCTGAACAGGTCACAACCTGAGCTGTCCAGCTGAGAGTGCTGCCTAAACTGCATTACATTGCTGCTTTGTCCTTAATTTCCACTGTTTCAACATTATCATCATCACAGGCAGTGAAGTGAATAAAACAGAAATAGTGTAAGACTCTGTGTAATTGTGTTAGTTAAAGCTAGTCCGCGGGAGAACGCTCGATAATCGTGCAGATTGAAGCTCGGGCGAGGGGGGGAGGGGAGGGGGGGGGGGGGGACTTGTGAAGTTTCTCCCCGTTTGCTCCTCTGCACATTTCCGTCCTGTTCCCTCCGAAAACCTCATCCGCCATATGCTAACAGGATTATTTCTCAGGAAAACAGGCTCACTTTGAATACTTGGACGGGGAAAAAAGGAACTTTTATGTCAGAGTTAAACACGCAGGAGGAGACATCTCCACACTCGGGAGCCAATCCCTTTAAAGGGCTTTTAAGCACTGTCCCTGTTTATCCCCCTGTCTTTCCCCTCGCTGGGGCCGCTTTTCTCCCGCGCACGCTCGGCTCCCGCTAACAATAACAAACAATGTCATTCTGCCGTCGCTCGCGATGCCAGTTACCGCGGATAAAAGCGCTGGAACTTTGCTCGCCACTCCTCCCGGATTGACGCATGTGGTCTGCGGTTAACCCGCTTTTTACAGGGCTGGCGTAAAAGCCGCAGTGGAGGATTCTGTGTAATTAGGCATGCGGTCGCAGCCACACCATGTCCGGTGTTAATTCAACTCTAACAGGGCACATATCAGTCCAACAGGGACCTGTGAAGGACTTGACTTAATGCTGGACTGTGACCTGGTCAGGTGTTCTGTTGTGACGCTACATTACATTACATGATATTTAGCTAACGCCTTTATCCAAAGTGACTTACAGTTGATTAGACTAAGCACAATGTTGGGGTTAAGGGCCTTGCTCAAGGGCCCAACAGCTACACAGATCTTATTGTGGTGACACCGGGGAATGAAACACCAACCTTCTGGGTTCCTGTCATGTACCTTAGCCTCTAGGCTATAGGCTGCTGTAGGATGACCACATCAATGCGGTTGTGATGGCTCTTACTATTTACTACCAATACTAAAATAATAACACCTCTGATCACAAATAAACTCTAATCATACAGAAACCAATGTCACACGCAATAAATGAGAAGTGTTTGCAGTGTGCTAATGTTTTGGACCGAATGAGCGGGGTTGTGAACAGATCCTTCCGGAAAACAAGCAGGAGCAGCAGGCAGGTTCCTTTAGCCGGGGAATGCTAACGCACTGCAGCATGGGCCCTGTGCTCCAGCCGGTAGGGGTGTCTCTGTTCAAACGCGGGGACCTCAGGCCTGGAGGCCTCTGATCCCGCCCTGCCCGTCAGCCTCTCTGGAGTCCCTGCCTCTGAAGTGCTGCCCCGGTGCCAAGCCGCCGCTCGGCGTTCCCTGCCCGGGAGGGACTGCCAGCCACCCTCCCTCTCCCCCCTACCCTCCCCTGGCTTCCCCCACTCTGGGGAGGGGGCCCATCCATGCGCATGGCAGGCCCCTCTTTGAAAAACCATGGGGTGGCTAATCTATTCTGCTCCTCATCCAAGGGCTTAATTGGATGAAAAGCCTGTCACATGAGTCAGGGGTGAATTCTGCCCGTGGCCAACAGAGGGTGTACCTCATTGGCGTTTTACCGCCATCGAACAACGCTTTCCCGCTGAACCCCAGCCGCGAGTCTCTGACCATCTGAGCGGTGCGCGTGGCGTAGAACTGTCGAAATTCATTTTAACTGCATTTACTATTGAGTCTGTGATATTTCACCGATATGTCATTTTTGAATGAATGAGTGAATGAGTGAATGAGTGAATGAGTGAATGAGTGAATGAGTGAACGAGTGAACGAGTGAATGAGTGAACGAGTGAATGAGTGAATGAGTGAATGAGTGAATGAGTGAATGAATTAATGAATGAAAGCCCCTTGTTGTACTCCATTTTTTATTCCTCTTGGTACTGTAGTGACCATCTTAAATTCCTTATAGACTTGGCCGATTTGTCATGTGTCGTGCAAGTAATGCTTATGGTTATACAACTGATTCTTTGTGAATTGTAGCTTATCTGACCTGTTCTGTCGTTCGTTCCGAAATGACCTTGATATGTACTTTTTTTCCGCATTGCTTTGGATAAAAGGATCTGCTAAATAAAATGTATTTCAAACAAACAAATGAATGAGTGGGCACCATTTCCTTTACTGTCTGCAGCTAATATGACCATCTGCCCCGCTACCGCTCGGTTAAAGTGGAACTATAGCGCGACGTCTCTGTGACTCCCTCTCCGAGCGCTCCCGTATAGACCTCCCCCGCACCACCGTGAAATATGCTGTCTCCCCATCACATTCTGACAAGTCATAAATATGGAAACCCAGTAACAAAAACACTTCCATGCAGGAAAAAGACAATGAACACGGAAAAAGATCCCCCATAACCTACAAGTCCTTCTTGCAGCTTGATGGATGTTCCTCATTTCAATGTCTCTGATCTCTGAAGTGTTCGTTCTCCGGATGGCTGTTTCCGCACTGAGCTCGGGCAGCACTGAATGAACAGAAAGGCTACATTATCAGACAGGTGCACTCAGCAACAACAACAGTTACGCCACAGCCAATCCGGGGCGGAAGGAGGCAATGGAGCTCGACATGCGGGAAGGTTGTAGGCTTGATTCCTCTCTTAAATACACGCGAGTAAAGTTTGCAACCTTCACAGCCGTAAAAATCAAATAGTTATAAGTACTGAATTTTATGCACACAAATCGACACACACATTTAGTCCAGACAAGTTTCCACAACGTTATAATAATGCGCATCTACTACATTAACGCTAGTAGTTAAGTTGTGTGCGTGGATCTTAAAAAAAAGGCAAAAGATGTTACAACGCTGCTCACACACACACACACACACACACACATACACATGCACGCACACACACACATACACACACACACACACACACAGGCATACACACACACACACACACACATATGAGCTATAAACATTTTCTGATTGTTTTGTCCAAAAGTGGAACTAATTTGTAGATTAATCTGGAAACTTTAAAACAGGCAATTAAATATTAATATAACTATTCCCTGAAATCCAATGCTAGACATAAGACTGTGTCTAATCCCCTGTGCTTGACTTCAGTTGAGTTAGTGAGTGCTTTTCTCCTACTAATTAAAGCTATGAAAGGATGCTTTGCTTGCAGACAATGCCATAAAAACTAGTCACACTACCCTTTATAAGAAGCTCTGTTTATAAAGTCAGCGCACTTTGTTTTATATGGTCACACTTCTCTCTAACTTATTGCTAAAATGTCTATGTAAATTCCACTTCCGGAGTCGATAGCCATCCATTCTTTGGACAGCATCCAATACGATATTAGCAGATTCAACAACTCTTATTTTCAAGATTTTCTGTACCTCCTTTCTCCTAGACAACAATCAATAGTGACTCCTTTACACATTTAAAATGTAAGCATTTCACTTTAAAAAGGCCAATCAATTTGTATCTAAAATAAGTTGCCAACCAAAGAAAGCTTTGGGTCATTAATCAAACCGATTGTTAATTAGTGCAGCCCAAATATACACTCAGCAAACACTTCATTAGGTAGACTTGCACACCAGCTCATTAAAGCAAATATTTAATCAGCCAATCATGTGGCAGGAACTCAATGCATAAAAGCATGCAGCTATGGTCAAGTGGTTCAGCTGTTGTTCCGACCAAATGTGAGAACAAGGAAGAAATGTGATCTAAGTGACTTAGTGATCTAAGTGAGGAATGACTGTTGGTGCCAGGCGAGGTGGTTTCAGTATCTCAGAAATTATAGATCTTTTTACAGAGAAAAGTTTACAGAGAATGGTGTAAAAAACATCCAATGATCATCAGTTCTGTTCGAAAAAATGCCCAGAGAGAGGTCCGAGGAGAATGGCCAGACTTGCGTTACAACAGTGATGTGCAGAAGAACATCTCTGAACACACAACATATCAAACCTTGAAGTGGATGGGCTACAGAAGAAGATCAGCAGAAGGCAAATAATTCTAAATATTAAGTTGAATAAATACCTAATAAAGTGGTCACTGAGTGTATGTAGTGTATGTGAGGAAATGAAACACACGCACGCATACACACACACAGACACACACACACACACACATGGACTTCAGGCAAATGTTTCAAGCAAAGTTTCAATTGGCAAAAGAACACAGCTAAAAAGTTGTATAAAGGCACTTTGTAAGACAAGAAGGGTATAAAGACTCTTAAAGTCCTTGAATGTACTTTTGAGCACGGTCGAGTCAATCATTAGAAATCCGTAGGTGTATTGTACCACCTGGATGCTGCCTAAACCAGGCTGACTCTAAAAAATGCAAGGGCAAAAGTGGTGGAGAGGCCACTGAGGTCAACAGTCATGTTGAAAGACCCACAGTGTTTAGTGTTGGCAATGGAGGGAAAAATGTCCTTGAGCCAAAAGTATCAGTCTACACAGTGGCTTGAGTTAACAAAGTAAACTAACTGCAATTATTATGCTGTTTTTGTACCAAAGCAAGAGGGCATAGTGGACAAGGAAGACACATGTTTACACTGATATAGTTTATTCAGCTGATATCGATACATGAATACTTGAATACATGTATTTGCTTCTTGCCAAGTCAGGCTGATGGATGCAGAGATTGTGTTTATAGTGATCTCATACAAATACATCTAATCACACACACACACACACACACACACAGCACAAAACGCACTCTCTCTCACACACACACACAAACAGCAGAAACGCACTTGCACACACACAGACACACACACACACACACACGTACACGCAAACACGAACACACACGCATTGACATTGCTTGGTTTCTATATAAGAGCCCATGCACTACAAACTGCAATACCCATGATGCAGCCTACTGTGCAGCTTGTGTGGGTTCAGGATAGTTAACAGGAAGTAGGAAACATCTTAGTGTTTGTGAAATTGATCATTATGGGAACATTGCTGTCGTGTTATATATAGGATATATCATGTTTATTCTATCAATAAAACTATATAAAACAACCTCAAAATCTCTGAAGAACCCCAAAACCACACCCTAACCAAAATATGTATTCTGCTGTAAATGGACAGACTTGCCGATCAGTATCTGAACAGGTAACTCAATAAAACATTTGGCTCTATCGATGTACTGCCTTTAAGCTGTTCCTTTAGCCCTTGGTTTGAGTTGCTCTTTTGGAGGTTATCATTCACTTCAGCGGCGCACATACGCACGCGCAGAGCCCGGTCTGGTGATTTACTCTCCTCTGTGTTCAGCGCCCCTTTCCCACGGGGCATCTCTAATTGCAGTAATTAATTTGCTCGTTATTTTTTCTCATTACACTCGTGAAACATACAGCATCGCTGCAAAACGCTCGCAGTATCGCTCGATCGCGAAACACCTGGCATCGCAAAAACAATCAAAGCAATGAGCACTATGTACAGTACAGTCAATGCGTTTGGTATGCATGCTCACTGTACCTTAAAATTCACACACCAAGGAACAAACCACCCGATTGTGCAGACACTTTAGCGGTAAAAGTGGGGGAGGGGGGGGGGGTATAGGGGTATAGCAAGCTGCCAATTCCAACCCCTCATGACAAGGGCTTACACGAAAATCTGTTGAGTGCTGTGATTTAGTGTATTTCAGCAAAGCCAAATGGTGTGCTGGCCTGCACACTGCTTGTGCTACTGGCAGAGCGGACTGCTGGATCTGGTCCTTATGCTGCACAGCCCCACTGTAAAATCAGCACGATCAATACGGCTGCTTCTCTCTCAGCCCCGCATCAATCTTGCTGCTAATTAAAAAGTCTCAAAATATAACCGCTCGGCTGTACTTCTGACCGCACCAAATTTTTCCCGTACATGTGTTTCTTGTGTACGTCAACGTATGGCCTGGCCGTCCGATGAAATTCATCCCCTGGGAGGTATGGCTAATGTAGGTTTCCTGTCCAGGCCTTTCACTTACTATTTCTCTTACCATTACATTTGCATTCAAGAGAGGTTGTGTGTGTGTGTCTGTGTGTGTATGTGTGTACGTGTGTGTGTGCCTGTGTGTGCGTACGTGTGTGTGCATTCATGCATGTTACTGTGCCAGTTTGCATCTACACATCGGAGTGTGTGCATTTGTATGTGTGTACATGCCTACGGATGTGCCTATGAGTATTTGTGTGGATGCGCGTGCCTGTACGTATGTGTGTGTGTGTGTGCGCATGCTTTTGTGTGCGTGTATGAGTGTGTGTGTGTGTGTGTGTCTGTGTGTGTGTGTGCATGTATGCATTTGAGTGTATGTGTATGTGTGAGTATTGGTGCGTGCCTGTGTGTGCGTGTATGAGTGCGTGTGTGCATATGTGTGTGAGTGCGTGCCTGTGTGTGCGTGTATGAGTGCGTGTGTACGTGTCTGTACGAGTGTGCGAGATTAAATCACTCCCCTAAAGCAGACACTGTAATTTAGCAGAGTACACCATTAAGAGTGTATCTGCTGTAAGCACTCAGAATGGGAGGAGGATCAGGATTGGCTGATCCGTGCAGCACCAGGACTGTTAAAATTACACCATTCAACACGACACACACATCGCGCCACCTGCTCCCTCTGGCGCAACGCTGGAAACGCCAATACACGCCGCTGACAACTACACATTCAGCTGATACCCAGATACCCTTCTCATTGTGTGCTTTGTGAGAGAGTGCTCAGGATTCATGGTTATTTAATGCATAGGCTCGTGAGTTTTCCTCGTGGTAATCAATAAGCTTTCGATCCACTCACCAGTAAGTAGGTATCCAAAGTTCTCTTTTTGTTCTGAATGTACATTTTAATGGCTGAAATCTAGTGACCTTTTGTACAAGTGTCCTCGCAGGCAATGAGAACATTCCCATTATTGTGGCTTGAGAGGGCTTTGACCTGAGTAGGTGAACCTAAAAAAAAACACATCGCATTAAAAGCATCTCATAGTAATAACAGTCCCTGGAATGTACTCCAAAACGCATCAATACAATATCTGCATAATTATCAGCACAGGAGAAGATGATAATCAGTGGAAAACATTTTGGCAGTTATTCGAGGCTTTTATTCGTTAAAAAAAGTATTTTAAATGAAAAGTGAAGGAAGAGATGTAAGCTTAAAGATGGCCCATCCCCATGTCTTCACACCTCTTTTTCAGTGAGTGGGCTGGTGCCTCTTGTTGAGAGTGACTCAATGGCAGGTCAGTTCGGCTGGGATTCGTGCCAATGTGTGGGAGTGGGCGGGTGCCTCGCAGACATCTGTGGGGATGGAACAGGTAAACTTTCATTAGTACATCACACAACTACAGGAGTGTTTCTGTATTGATCTGGAAACTTTCTTTATGACATCACAGAACTATAGGAGCATTTCTGTATACATCTGGAAACTTTCATTGTGACACCACAGCAATCTGTAAGTGTTTCTGTATACATCTGGAAACTTTCATTATGACACCACAGCAATCTGTAAGTGTTTCTGTATACATCTGGAAACTTTCATTATGACATCACAGAACGACCATCTATCATTGCTTCTGTATAGATCTGGAAAACTTCATGATGACATCACAGCACTGAGGGCCTCATTTAATGTTTGCTTGCAGAACAGTTTTTTTATTTCTTCTCTATTTACTGAAAATTTCATTTTTATATTTTGCTGCTCCACTATTATTGACTGCAGCTTAGATCCATTTATTTTATTGCATGAGAATATGAATAACTTTCCCTGTTCTAAAATAATAACTTTCCCAGTTCTGAAATAATAACTTTCTCTGTTCTGAAACAATAACTTTCCCTGCTCTGAAATAATAGCTTTCCCTGTTCTGAAATTTTCTTTCTGTAAAATGTATATTTCTTCATTCCTTCCTGACTACAGCAAGTAACATACACTTTTCCCAATGATACGTTTGCCACTCTATATCAGTAGGAATGTCACTCAAGGCACAAGCAGAATGACATGTACTGTAAGCACAAGCTACAGTGCATAACTATTTTTCTCTTTCCCTCAGAATTCCCCATGTTTGGTTTTATACTCTAACAGAAAGGACAAGAAGCACAAAAGGATTAAAACAGCTATCCTTACAAAATAACTCGCTGTAATCTTAAAATCAATGTGATGATTTGCTCAGCAATAGTTTTGGTTTGAAGAGTGCAGTCAAAAGTAACTCAACCTCCTCATAAAAAGGTGTCCCGGGAGGTGAAGCTGTTTCTTTCGAGAACTCGGGGGACATGAGTAACAGTGAAGAAGTATTCGGGCTCTGTCGGTGAAGACGTTGTAAGTATTCAGGGACTGTATCCGCAGAAATCGCACCTCCATCAGCTCTCCAAAGCACAAGTGGAGGCTTTTCAAAGGTTCAATCTTGGAGGATCCCATCATCTGAGGATAGATAGCACAAGCAAAGAGGAGTTTAAGTAGGGGTTACATGTAGTCTCATCGGTTACTGCTTGTTGCTATTTAATGACCCACAGTTGCCAGTAAAATGCATCATCACATACAGGTTTTTTTTACATGGGGATGAGCAGAGTAGTTGTTTATACTGGGGAAAAAAGTGTTTCACAAACAGAAAAATGGTATTGATTGGTTTGCAAATCGCGAGGATATAAATGTCATTTCCCTCTGGGGCTCTGCATGGCTGTGTGTGTAACTGGATGACTTGAGAAACTGAGAAGGTCTGCTTAAGCCCTTACTGGATCCTTACTTTCCTGAAGGCCCGAAACATTAGCATTATGGAAATGATTACTGATAGGCTTTTTGTTTTTGTAACCTGACCACTAATTAGGCTGAACAATTTATTAAAGTATCTTACATTTCTTAGACATTTAACCCAGCAGTGTGGTCACCACACTAATAATGGAATTGGACAGTAATAGAGATATTCTGAGAGGGATGCTTGTCCTGGTCCCAGACTGAACCCCTGCATTGAAAAACCAGTCCTTCAGTATTCCCATACACATCACTTGTCATGCATACCGGATGGGTGCTATGATATGAGAGATATGAGTCTGGAGTGAAAATAATGCATTCTGAAATGAAACTGCAATTGTTCACGATTGAAAGACGCTCCTCTGGCATTCAGTAGACCGAGCTAGTGGGTGGGGATGGGGGGGTGGGCGGTAGTGGGAAAAGCAACAGGCTGAAATCGGACATTTGCAGCGCACTATATAATTAAAATGATCACTTAAATATGCACATCCCACCACACAGTAAACCCACACCACAAAGGAAATACTAAATTCCCAAATAAACTGAAACCCCAAGAAAAGGGTGATGATTAATTAAGTTTTTTTGATGCAAGATAAATGGAAATGGAAATATTGTAATATACATGATGACTTGGAGGAAAGTCATCCTTAAAAATG
Source organism: Conger conger (assembly GCF_963514075.1). NCBI lineage: Eukaryota > Metazoa > Chordata > Actinopteri > Anguilliformes > Congridae > Conger > Conger conger. Next base: position 12,079,622 of record NC_083762.1, on the reverse strand, counting down.
TGAACGGAAGATAATAAAAAGAGGCCAGATGTGACCAAACCTGACATCCGTATTGTCTTTCATTGCTCGCCATTAAAAAAAGGAAATGAGCAACAGGACAGAATGAGGAATTTAATGGAACAAAATTGGAAGTCCACACTGTAGAGCAGGAGGGCTTTATCACCACACGTGGTGATGCTGGAGCTCAGGACTGGCATTGCACTGCTACTGAATTCTGCCCCGGATTGTCCTCTGCTTATTCTAATCGACTGTAAGGCACTTTGGATAAAAGTGTCATCTAAATAACCAATTAAATACCCCAACAATGGGTTTTGGATGTGGTGCGGGGATTCATTGGCACCCTCCCTAACTGTGTTTAGGCTCCTCACGTTGGCCATTAATGTCCTGCACACTAGCAGAACATGAACAAACATTAGGAAGTATTTTTTTCTCACAGAGAGAGTGGTCACTATGTCGAGTAGGTTGCCAGGCCATGTATTAGAGGCAGACACGCTTGGGATTTTCCAGAGGAGGCTTTATACGGTGCTAGATACTATAACTTTTAGGCAAACTAAGCAGTAGGTACACCATAGTGCAGCGCTACTCAACTCCACATCCTGCGGGCCGCCGTGTCTGCTGGCATTTGCTTCAAACGGGCAGTGCACCACCTGATTTCACTAATGAGCTTATTATCTGAACCAAGCCGATAAAATAATTAGTGAAATCAGGCGGTGTAGCGCAAGTTAGGAGCAAATACCTGCAGACACTGAGGCCCGCAGGACCTGGAGTTGAGTAGCGCCGCTTTAGTGGTAGGAAAAGGCGAGCGTTGCTGGGATGAATGGCCTGGTCTCATCAGTAAACGCTGTTATGTTATGTTATGTTTTAACTGAACACTGTATGTCCAACTGTATAATCGCAGGCGCGAGGAGGACATTTTGTTTTTCAGGCAGTTCACCGCTCATTTTGTACTTTTCACTTTACTCAGATAATGCAGAATGGCCAACAGAGCCACAGCCCAGAAGGCACTGAAGCAGGTGATCGAACCCCCACCCCGTGGGGTGGGGAGGAGGCGGGGGGGCTCCTATATGGCTGAACAGCCAGCCGCCCTCCGGACTAAGCCGTCATAGATCTTGCTGCCTGAGCACCTCTGCTGAACATTTGCATGATGCATATGCACTTCTCGCATGCAGATGTGTAAGTGAGACAAATGTCCTGGAGAGGGATTCAGGAAAAATGGATCTAATTTCTCAGAACTTACTAAAGCCGGTTTTATGTGCAAGGCGTATACTATCGGAGTGCAGGTTTTATAACCTTGAAAACTAAGTGTTTAGGCTTGCTTAATAGGAATGGTTTATGCGACTATAATCTGAGCGAAATTGGGTAGCTTAGTGTATGCCTTCAACACGGTGGGCTTTGTGGCTGTCATCCATACTACGTATTTCAATTTGGCCTGGCAGACAGGTACAGATGGACAGACTTGCCTGTGAGTCTGTGATTATTTCATACCTTCAATGTGATGCAATACTAAAGGAGAGAGCTCGCTGAGGAAAGACATGTCTCACACTGACAAGAACCTGTAGTCTCTGGAGTAAATACTGCAGCAATGACCGGGGAAAATGGCTGACACAAACCCAACAGAGCCCTGCTGGGAGGAACAACCACTTTCAGCCTCCCTCTGCACAAATCTCAGTCATAGTTGACTAATGATATTCTATCCAAGGTCTCAGCACATACAGTAGCGACAAAACTTTTCTTTCCATCGATTCCATTGATTTCGCTTCTTCCTGCAGTATCAGGTACCTCGTCCAGCTTTCTTATTTGCCATATTTTGTTGATGATATTTTGCTGATTTTATCTTCTGCCTTACTGTATTTTTTCAATTAGAGTACATCCGTCCAGTAAATATGGTCTAATAAGAGATATGTTCTAAAATGTTATGAAAAGTAAAACCAGGATATGGAGGGATATTAAACGTTATTTAAACGTTACCAACTTTTAAAGAATCCATGTTTTCTTTTCTTTTTTTTGTTTTTGCACAACTCCTCTCTGCATTTAGCCATTGAACTATTTAAATTCCAAAAAATATAGTAGATATGTATTGTTAATGAGAGAAGTGAAATATAGTTTCTCAACTACATAATCTGCATACTGCAGTATCTTACTTAAGTGGTTTATTTTATTGTATACGTTAACCATTTGTGCACACATGGTATTCTAGAAGCTGTAGCTGCAGAATCGACAAGAATTTAGAAAAGAGTGATGGGTAAAAGATATGTAAAAACTGGATCAAACACACACGACCACAGGAGATATATGCTGCGAATGATACAGTACAGTAGCACAGAGCTATTCACCAACATTCTCTGAGAGGCCGAAGTGAACGCTGATTTGCGCCGTTGTAAAAACCGTCCCCTGCAGCATAGATTCCTCTCGCCGGCTAACGCTCATATTTCGTGACGGCCAGGATTATCGCTCGCAGGCGGAGACAGCGAGAACGAAGACGGATGAATACGCATGCTCCCTCTCCACCTGTCAGATCCGCTTTAACGCGACGAAGTACAAAACCTTTAACTCACCTTAACAAACGCAGCCAACTGCCGCTGCTGACAACGTGCCACTACAGTACAGGAGCGTTGCTGCTTTACGTGCGTGGTAAATATTACATGAAGTGGGCTATTTAAAAGAGCACTTTCATGCGGGGAAGGTGGGTAAAGGGGGTCTGGAAAAATTAAATAACCACTACATCAACTCAGAAGATCTTAATTTATTTAAGGACAGAATAGTCCCCAAAGTCAACCAGGACTTTGAAAAGACCTGAAATAAATAAACTATAAACTATAATTTGGTTGTTATTAAAAGTTATGATTCAACATACAATGATGCATTTGCATGAAATATCTCCTCTGTCAAAATCCGGAATTGTTATTTTTTAAATGCCGGTTCCCTGCCGTGCTTCGCTCCTCTAGCAAGTTAAAATGGAGAATAAATGCAGTCCTGCAGGGATATGTAATGAGCCTGGTTCAATTTGTGTAATTCTCACGACAACAAAGACACGGGGATATTAATATGGCATGCCTACTGCAAGTGGATATGATATAACGCCTTACTGTCAGGCATTTTCTGGGCTGAGGAACATTATGCAACGTTATGGCACAGTGCCCATCCACTCAAGCAGACTAATTGAATGGGTTTAGGCCATGTTGACTTTCCATATTTGACACATGGCATCGACTCAGGGGTACTTTTCAATAGTGCCTTGCTCCGCTGATTAAAACACTGTTACTGTAACGTTTATCCACTGCCACAGAAACATGTTTGTCAGTGTTCCCCGTGAAAAGCAGTGATTCACTGAGGTGCCCGTTAATCTTCTGCAGATTCACAGTTCATTTCATTTTTCACATTTCCACAGTACTGCTGACTGGGGGGTGGTGGGGGGAGAGCTGAAACAAAAAATGAGCCCGTTGCACGGGTTGTTCCTAACGTTCTGATGAGTTTCCGCAATGAATAACAATTGTGCAACAACGTTAATTATTACCCTCTCCTCTGACTGACAGGCGAATGGGAATATGACATAATTACTTTAGTGATACAAGCAGAAAACGAGTGCAACTGCGGGCAGGGTTCGGTGTAATTGTCAGTTTATTTGTTTATTTTGGGACTCGGTTGTATCACAACAGCTTCTGTACAACACGGTGCTATTTGTTGGCACTTGAAACGCGTGCCCTTTTGTAGGTGCACTACACATTTGGGGAACTTAAATGCCTATCAAAAGTCAGCTTCAATGTGTCTAGCTACATTACGTCTCCTAGCAACGCCCCAGTGCATCTCATAGTAGTTTCACAGGAAATGAGGCAGCAGTATAACATTTCTAAAATTATTTTCTTAATGGTACATTGGTATATCATCGCCATGTTCATCGCAATTTAAGTACAGTGTACCTTTAATCCTCCATTACTCCAGTCTTTTTATTTGTATATAACCTTGCCGGTACCGGCCTTATAGAATTGTGTTATTTTTTCTTGTATGTCTTGTCTGCTGAACAGACAAAAAAACAGCGCACCTAAATGAACTGAGAAATGCAGTACTAGTTGAATCGCCCTGGCCTCAGGCTAATTAATGATCCAAAGGTAAATCCGCATGCTTGTAGAATTAGGATTTATGTTCCCATTATCACAATTTTACACAATTTTTCATATTTCTAAGTTTGGTCTATTTTAATCCATTACACTTTTTTCTCAAGGAATGGTAATGGGTCACCAGAATGTGTATCGTATACAGTGTGCACAGTTACTGACACCATAATTGTGCTTGTAACTGCTGTCACACTAATAGCCACGAGTAGGCACAAGACCATTGAAAAATGTGTTTTATGATCTGCTTTGGCTGTGCTGTGTGACACCATCATAATAACAAATGGACTGAACACTAATGTCAGGTCTTCAGAGTAGAAACAGTTGCAGATATCAAAAGAATTCAGGTGGCCACATTAAATATTCCTCCTCACTTTATTAATTAATAAAATATTTTTCACAGCACGTGGGGTACCCCGGTATTACTAAAATGGTGTTAAAAATCATCAATGGTGCCTTTTCCCGTAGGCAGCAATTTAGCCCCCCTACCAGTAAGTGATCGAAGCAATTTCACATATATGGCTGGATTGGTGACCAGATCACTGCCACTAATGCCTGAACAGGATAAGCCACCAAGCCGCCCACCCCCTAGGTCGATTTCTATGGTAATCAAAACACTACTGTACCTAGTGACTGCCTCAAGTCAGGCCCTATCAAAGCCACTCAAAGCCAGTGCCAAGAAGAATCCAGTTTAATTCTCAAGAATGCTGACCACCATTTTAACTTTTAGGCTGATTTGCCTAAGTGAAGAACGGGTGGATTCTTTCTGTTTTTCTGCGCCTGTACACAATACGCCAGGCTTGTCCGGGTGCGACCGCAGAAAGTCCCGGCGGTTGCCAGGTTGGGCTTCTGCCAAACCCTGGGAGTCAGGATAATGAGGGGTGCCCCATGGTCTGGTGATGAATCAGGACCACGCCAGGGCTCACTGTGGCCCGCGGCCCTGCTGTGGGCTCCATAATTGGCCACAGTGTTGCGGCGAGGGAGGCCTTCAGTAATGCTGTGGTTTTGTTTCATCGTTTGTGAGTTATTCCTCCTGTAGGCCAGGCGCCAGCGGTCTGTCTGTGCCGGAAATAAAGGGATGAAAAGTGTTTAGAAAAGGCACAAAGGTACCCCTAGCCAGCAATGTATACACTCAGTGAGCACTTTATTAGGTACACCTGTACACCAGCTTAATGCACATGTTTAATCAGCCAATCACGTGGCAGCAACTAAATGCTTAAAAGCATGCAGACATGGTGAAGAGGTTCAGCTGTTTTTCAAACCAAATGTCAGAATGGGGAAGAAATGTGATCTAAGTGACTTTGACCGTGGAATGATTATAGGTGCCAGACAGGGTGACTTGTAGCATCTCAGAAACTGCTGATCTCCGGGGAATGGTGTGAAAAACAAAAAACGTCAAATGAGCAGCAGTTCTGCGGGCAGAAACATTTTGTTAATACGAGACGTCAGAAGGGCTAGACTGGTCAAAGCTGACAGGATGGTGACAGTGACACAAATAACCGCACATTACAACAGTGGTATGCAGAAGAGCATCTCTGAACACAGAACGTGTCAAACCTCTAAGCTTACAGCCTTGCAGCAGCAGAAGATCAATAAGTAAAAAAAAAAAAAGGCTAATAAATTCCTAATAAAGTGCTCATTGAGGGTAATTAATTTGTACCATTTTTGTTTGGAAAACAAATTTGTACCCAGAGAAAAGACCATTGCTGCACTTTCAGGGTACATTTGGGGAATTTTATCCTTGAAGAACCACCCAAACTTCGGGCAAAAGGAGGAGGAGGTAATGTACCTGGAACCACCCCTCTGTATCTGCCTGCCCAACTATGCATACAACAGCCTACATACAGGGTATGTATCAAGTGCTACGCTGCTGCTTAATTTCACCTCATGCAAACAACAGTTTCACACGTTCATACCTGGATGTTTTTTTGGGGCGGCTCTATTGCCCACTCAGCAACTGCAGTCATCTGGTAAAACTGTAATGATGCAATGCTGAATGTAATATTCCGTAATATATTGCTTGTTTTATTTTCACTGATGTTATTTATTATGAAGTCTGTAGTGTCAACATTCAGCATTGCATCATTACTGTTTGGATTAAATATATACATCCATTCATAATAATTAACGGAATGGAATCGCTGCAGAAATCTCCATTACGGTGCACACTGATTAATGGCCCACAATGCGTGGATTTGCTTTTACACTTGTAAATTGTACTTCATTTGTATTAAATGACAAATTAAAGTAACTAATTTGTTACTTTACATGCTGTACGTTCTAACAAAAGCGTGTACTACAATATTTTATTTTAACTTATTTCTGATTGAAAAAAAATAATACTAAATAAATGTTATTTTTCCACAGAAAGGTTTTTCTTTCTAAATGAAATGTAGCCATTGGCTAATAATGCCGACAGGCTGTTTCCACGCTCTGTGAATGGAGCTTTGCATCATGGGAAGGTGTTAAAATGGGAAGTCCACCTGCACCAGTTGTGCATGAGGAGCACTCTTCCAGTGCATTGATTGCTTAGTTCAACTGGTGACTGCAAACTGAATTTCCAGCAATGATACAGACCTCTAAATAGAATTAAAAAGGTGAAGTAAATTTGACGATTATCTTGGGTCTTACTTAGAGGTGTGAGTAGTCATTGAAAATTAAGCAATGTTCAAACATGTATACTACCTGGGACACTGAAATATCTATGGCTGTGGCCACTTTATTAAGACAAAGAAGGCAAGGTGTCAAATGCAGTATATACTTTGTTTGGCCTTGTGTGTGAATTCTGCTGAGCTCAACACCTTTCTTCATGAAAATATGGTCTTCACACATGATCATAAATACAGTGTATGTGGTGTCCATGTAATATTGTACAGTATCCCTTCCTATTTTTTTGTATTACTTTGCTTTATTTTACAATTTGTTTATTCTCATTATATTTAAACATAAGTTCACATCTCGGTGGCCATGCTTGGCAAGACAAATGGAAATTAAATATTAATTCTCTCTTAATTATTGAAGGTTGAGCTGTTCCTGCCCTGATCAGACATATACATTCACTATTCCATTATTCTTCTTTAAAAATCTGCCGACTACGTACATTTTTTCTACACAAAGCCATTAACATTTCCATGTCTGTCCTCAGGCCTTCCCCCATAAATACCTCTTAAATAAGAATCGCAAAAACCTCCCATGAATACTCTATTAACACTTTAGACTTTCTAAAGAAGCTGCGTTTTTAATAGCCTGTAGTATTTGAATAGCTGTTAACATGTTTATGTTTGTTCATTTATATGCTAATGTCCTGAAAGTCTACAAGCACTTTCTTACCCATATAAAACAATTAAATATATAAAGCATATATTAAACATTTTAAATCACCAAAAGTGTACAGATTGTGTTAACAAGCCGGGCATCTTTAGGACCTGATAAACCATGTTATTAAAATGTATCAACAAAGCCCTTGAGCTGGTAGGTTTATATTTACTGTGAGCTCTGCAGGAATACTCTTAACAATAGTGTTTTACTCCTGCCTCCATTACTCTAATACAAACCCAGATACAGCAATGAGATCCACAATGCAGGCTTTCAAATTGAAGATATCATAACTTGCCCTGGACGAAGTCAGCTGCTTAGCATATAAATGATGTAGAAACTAATACATTCTCCAACAAATTCATAAGGGTCAATAGCATATTCAAGTGTCCATGAAATCACCACCCATACCATCAAACCAAGAAAAAAAAAAAATCCCACATCCTTAATTTTCTTGGAAAATTTAATCCAGAATCACAAGGGAGAGAGAGAAAAAAAAAAAGGTTTAGGCGTAATAAAAAAGCAGACTGATGAATGAAAATGACATTTGGTTGAGGGATCACTTCACAGCCGGACAGCTGTGGACTCATTAAAAGAGGAGGAGGAAGAGGCCTCAGACACACTGAGCAGCCTGAGCCCTCATCCTTCATCACTGCTCTGAAGGCAAACGTGGAGCCGCTGACGGAGAAAAGCCGCTTTCTTCAGAAAAGAAACACAGGTGGGGAGGGAACCTCATTTTGCTTATTCACCAGGAGAGATGAAATGTTTTAAGCCATAAGTTTTATGAGAGATTTTAACTTTTCGTTTAAATCAGCAGTTTCTGCCAGCCGGCTCAAGTCTTTCGAAGCGAGATGAAAACTGACACATACTTTTAAATATTTATGACTACACGTGTAAGAGAAAGTAAATTCACCATAAATCAAAGGCTGACGCGCACCGGGAAAAGAAAACTAATGAGTTTAAAGCATTTTACACCGGTATCTTGAACGGAAAATAAGCAATCTAACAGAAAAATGACATTTCGGATTCAACTCAACATTGATATTTTGCGGATACTGTTTCCATATTAAAAACAGAGATTACTCAGCAGAGACACGTTTCACGCCGGTAACATTACAATTCCACTGCATTTGAATAGAAATAACTGCCTGCAGTATATAATCGCAGAAACTAATGAAGTCAACTGTTCCTAAGCCAAGGGGAGGAGAGAGGAAGGCAATGCAGACACCCTCTTAACCATTGGGCATGCTATGTCCTGGGTGTCCTAGGCACACCCAGTTTAGGGTAGACCCAGAAATTATGGTTTTCCCCCAATCCACAATCTCAGTCTCTCCCCCCAGTCCACATTACATAACAGCACTTGAAGACTGACAAAAACCCAAGCAATCAGTAACATCACAAGATGCTCTTTGGAACATTGTGAAATGATGCTGGGATAACAGGGATCATCAGGTTTTCTATAGATTTGTGGAGTTCATGCCAGCTGCCATTAAAGCAAAAGGGGGACATATCAATACTAAGAAATTCTGAGATTCATGTACATCCAACCTTTCCCCCAAATTGTTACGGTGATTATATAATTTGCAATTAAAATGGTTGTTTTAAATTAGAAAGGAATGCAAAATAGAAGCATTTTCACTGGTGGTCTCAGACTTTTGGACCCCACGGTATATGGTTGTACTATTGCGGTGAGACATAAGATAATCATGGATGACTCAGTTAACTAACTTCACCTGGTTACGTGTGCTGATTTTCAGGTGGGAACTAGAACCAGCCGGGTTTGTGGTTTCCGGGCCTGCAGGGCCTGGGCTCCAGCCTACGGGCTGAGGTTTGGACGCGTAATGAGATGGAAGGTGAGGAAGGCTGGAGAGGAGAGAGGCTGTAAGGTGATTTATTCACTCAGCACATGCCTCTGTCCCCGCCGCTCTGTGATTGTATTGACTGCAGCAGTAAAGATGGCCGGGCTGCTATCGACTGTCGCGCATCCCAAGGCCCGGTAGCCGAAGCCTGATTCTCAGACCCCCCCTATCTGACAGCCACACGGGCCGCCTGATTCATTCACACACGTCAGGGGATGGGCATTAACCCTTTCAGGTGTGAGATCAGAAATACTGTGTGAATAGAATGTTTTTCTCTCGAACTGGACTAGGTCTAGAACGTTCTAAAAAGCCAAAGTAATCCATCTGTCAGTGATGATTATTTTTGCATGTACAGGGGCTGTTTTATACATGCGGTGAGCCCAGGTGAGGGGAGAGGGATTTAGCCCAGTTTACTGTATAGTCCAGGGTTGTGCGACATTTGGTTTATACCCTGGGTGACTGGAGTGCGTTTATACTTTTTGCTCAGGACAACAACCACAGTATACGTCGGGTGACAAGCGAACGTCCATGAACGTTCTGCGATTTCAGCCTCTGTGGCTGGACAATTAACTGGCCTATTGGGTGCGTTTGACACATGCACTCTGAATTCGCAGAATTCCTCCGCCGTGATCGATGAAACGCACGCCGCGTGTCGCTTGCCCTGCTCCAGGAGGAGGGGTGCGATACTTCACTCAGAATAACTGCCACAGTAAAAGCAGAGGTAGACGATGTGTGGGGGCTGTTAGCCGGCCCGACATTAATCACCACAGAAAACGTGCCTTTACAACTACACTAAATACTGACAAAATAATAAGTACATTTTCATTTAAAAATGATATAGCCTACCGCTGCGGGGCAATAATATTTTCACTGCGGCGTATTTTCACAGTTTAGAAGTGAAGGACGGGCGGGTCACAGAAGGAGAAGGCTCTTACGGTCAGCAGCATTGTGCGGAGGAAGCAAACCAAACCTCAGGCACCGTGACCCCGGCCTGCCGTTTTACCTCCATCGCTGGCGTTTCCTGGGCCCCCGTAACTCACTTCTGTTATCGCTGGATGGAAATCTTTCAACATCCCCAGCCATGACTCCAGTCCCCTGGCTCCATCTAAATCCCACTAACGCTGCCGTAAACCCATTATAGGCAATGAACATGCAGACTTGGCTGGGATGATAGGATTAAGGTTTGGGGGGTCAGTGTCCTTGTCTCCTTTCAGAACCGCCCCGCTGCTTCGAGCGAAGGGCTAAAGATCCAGATCTAATCCAGTCCCGTTCGGTGTGGATGCTTTTCCACAGACCTTTAATCAACTTTATGGATGAGCCGACCTCAGACATTTTCAGGAGGTCTGCGCTGCGATACGAGATAATGGATCCGCTGTAAAATGGCGGAATTACTTAGACGGACCGGATCAATTATTTTGAATTCGCTGTGTGCTGAATGAGGATTTTCTGAACAGGTGTACAAAATCATTTGATGATGAACTGTGCGGAAAAGAAAGTCCTTTTAAGCAAATATATTTAATTACTAGTAACAAAAAAGATAAATTAATTCATACATTTTTGTCTCCTGTTAGTACCAAGGTGGAAAGACTTGTTTACTCTTTTTTTCTAAATGGTCGTTTAATCTCCAGAAACAATCACACTGTCTGAAGTAAACAGAAAGCTCAGTCAGAAGACTAAAATAAGACCTGGGCTGAAGACAAACAATAACTGGAAAACAAACGTCCACTGTCTGGCGTCTGCTCCGTATCGACCCCGGGTCATTAAGCTTGTCATCAACATGGAAAGCAGTGGTGTTACTTCTGGCTTAAAGCCTCTGCCTACACCCACAGGGCTGTAGAGTCTCTTGCGTCAGTAAGACGAGTGTCTCCTGTTTTTCTTTATTTTTGCTCCACTGAACAGGAATCGGGAGCAGAACACAGACAGCAGCTGCCTCCTAAACATGTAGGTGATGAGTGTCCCAGTTACGGAAATACATCACACGTAATCTATCTAATTGAAGTCGAAAAAAACCACAGACTGGGCCTTGTCTGAGGATGGAAAAATACAATCAATAAAGAGGGTCAACACAACATAAACAACCTTTTAATTATGAACTTAGCAGCACGTACGCAGTGTGTTGAGACTGACTTTTGGTATGGTTCCCCCACCGGCCCTGCCCAGCACGAGTGTGGGGAAATTGAAAGCATCGATTCAGAGCAATGCGCAGGAGCATGAACAGCCATGGGAGCAAGCCAAGGGCACTCCGCTGCTACGAAAAGGAGATCGCACACAGGCGAGAGCTGAAGGGGTTCTCTTAAAAATCGTTGCTATCCAAAGCATCGCAGCTGCTTGTGTTCTGTACCGTTCACCCTCCTCAATAGGGGCCCCGGCCAATCATTTATCCCGCTCCATAGGGGCCCCGGCCAATCGGGTGAGAGAAGACTGTAGCGCCGAGCTGGGACGCTGCATAAGACACAATTAAGGCTAACGAGCTCGGGTGAGGCAGTGGTCTCACCCCTGAGAATCACCATAGGGCACAGCTGAACCAGATCAATCCATGATAAGAGAAGAGTAGGATGGAGAGAGAGAGATTGAGGGAGAGACAGAGCAAGAGAGAGAGAGAGAGAGAGAGAGAGAGAGAGAGAGAGAGAGAGAGAGAGATCCTCAGAAATATTGCATATTGCACACAAAATAACATCTCGAGCTAAAACCAATTCTCAGTGCTGAATTAAATTTCATCATCACCCAACCCTGGGTGCATGAGATATTAATCTGTTTTTAGTTTGATTGATATCATTGCTTTTACATAAGGTGATGTACCCACACAAGTTAACTATATTTAAAAGAACACACATAACTTTGGATGAACTCCTACATCATTATCCAGGATTGGGGAACTGAGGAACTCCAGCTCATTCCTCTATTGGCTTTGGTCATTGCAGCATGAAGGCATTAGAAGGCTGACAACATTACATTAAGAACAAGTTTTGTTTTCACCAATAAGTGTTAGGGTCCACCAAGCTTTTGATCCAGTGTTCTTAATGAGACAGTACAGTTCTTTACTTACTAATGTTCATAGGGTTAGACTGGCGCTCCATCCATCCATATCCGCTTATTCCTGGTCAGGGTCACGTTGGGTGCCGGAGCCTATCCCAGCCGGCACTGGGCACAAGGCAGGACTATGCCCTGGACAGGTCACCAGACTGGCACTGCAGAATTAGAATCATACACACATACACACTCAGGTCCAGGCACACACACACACATGCCCTGCCGAGACTCCCGAAGCTCAAGCCGGGCCTTCAGCTGGAGGTATTGAACGGCTCTCCGCAGAGGTGAGGTTCACTAAGTGCGTGTTAAACGGAGGAAAACCGTCGAGCTGTTGGGGAGAATAATTAATACGCCACTGCAGTCTGTTCTACGGCTTTCTCTCTGAACTTGCTTCTTTTTTTTTTTTCCTATTCATTTCATTTTGCAGTTTTTCCCCGCTAATTAGAATGCTAGTGTATAGAGACACACATTAGACAGAGAGGTGGTGCTCTTCCACAGAGCACTTTGGTGTTGACAGAGGCTCTGGGCAAAACCTAACACAGTCGAGGTGCATGTTTTTGGAGTTTAACGACGTTGGATCAATTCTAAGTGTTGACAGGATTAACTGTGAGCAAGCGAAGTTTTTTTTCCCTGACTCTTTTAACATTCGAGCACAAAGGTCATGTTTCAGTCAAGGAGGAGAAAACAATGCAGACGCATAACAGTATGGCCACCCTGCAGAAACAAAACTGCTCAAGCTAGGTTTTGAAACAGCTGGTAGCTGGTAATTGAAGACTTGGCCTGTAGCGTAGTGGTTAAGGTACATGACTGGTACTTTTCCAGTGTCGCAAGGTCGCTGGTTCAATTCCCAGTGTAGCCACAATAAGATCCAAACAGCCATTGGGCCCTTAACCCTACATTGCTCCAGGGGAGGATTGTATCCTGCTTAGTCTAAAATTGACTGTAAGGCACTCTGGATAAGAGGATGCCAAATGCCATTAATGTAATGTTATTTCAAGCTGGTCATAGCTGGAACCAGGGCAGTCTTGTTACTGCAGACTTGGCCTGATGCAGGTGCTCATTAAATGTTTAGCAAATATTTATTTGTTGGGCTAGAGAAATTAGTTTCAAAACAATAAAAAAGAAACAGCTGTCTATGTTGTAGCTGTGGTGTGAACCGCTTTAGGAATCCCTCTCCAAGATAAAGTTCAGCTGGGGGTCAGTGTCCATCACCAGAGTGAAGCATCTCCGTCATTCAGCCCCATCTTTACCGCCATTCACCAGGAAGAGTCTGCAGGCTGCACGGACCATCCTCTCGCTCTGCTGTTTGAGTCAGGAAGGGGGGGGTCACACAAATCCATCTGGCGTACAGAGCCGTAAGAAACAAGTCCAGACGCTTTAACCGGGGAGTCCGAGGGAAGCGGGGTCACGGAGTGGTCACCGCCGATGTTTTCACTTCATGTTTACAAGCAAGCACACCTGCGCAGGCATATTCCAAATCCACCCATTAAGGTCACAGACGTGTCATTAGAATGTCCTTAGCTGAACATTCTGATGCGGATGTAACAATCACTGCTGCGTTCTAGAACACCGAAAAGGACATTCCAAAAAAACCTACTCTTTAAAGGTTAAATGGGGAATTGGGAGCGTGCTACCATTCTCGTGTTCATTTGGTATTTGCATAGCGGGGTTCTGTGTGTTGATTTATCGACGTGGTTCCTGCTCCCTTCCTCCCCCGTGCCCAGAGTACCAAACCCAGGCCATGTCAGTGAGTCACTCACGTGTCCAGCGGTGCCATTTTGTCACATGACCTGGGGGCCAGTGAATCACCGCTGCTGAATCACCAAAGCCAGGCTTCAAAACCCACGAGTCTGTTCAAATGCACTATACTGCCTCGCCCCGGTTCACGAGCCAGGCCGTGAAGTGACGCCACCCCTCCCCCCACTGGATCCAAACCGTTATCTGCAGTATATGAATTTGATGAATTTTTCATATTTAAGAAATTGCATTTCATAATGACTACGAGCTATTCGATATTAACAACAGAATACTATAACACAAATATCCCTTGACATTACCATACATTTTCCAAACCGTTTTTGTTTCAAAAGGGGACTGTAATTGTTCTGTCATATTCTGCTGTTTAATATTCTGTAAATAATTGTATGCACTTTCTCAGTTGTACATATTTTGTTTTGATATGTTTTGGTTTTGGGAAGCACACAGGTACGGTAAGAAGATCATCAGTTTATGATTTATTCAGGCCCATTCAAGTTCAAGCGCCTTCAGTCTAAACTCTGCATGCAGAGGCAATAATGTTGTGGGTGTGGGGAGATTACCGGGGACGCAAAAACAACAAAGAACCAATCGCATGCCTTCACAGTCAGATGGTATTATCTGAACAGCACGGTCAGCAATAGGACATGACATCACAGCAGCACTTAGCATCGTAGCGGGGCTGGTGCTACATCAAACGTAATACATGTCTGTTTTTTTTCCAGTGGCAACAGCACTGCTGCCACAGGCGTTGTTAGAGCAGTTGGTCGCTCTTAAAGTTTTATCACTGTTTTTGCTGCTATTGTTTTTTTTTATCCTTCTGCGTGCCAGGGGCTTGAAATAAACAGGAGGCGCCCAGTGAAGATTAACTAGTAAAGAAGGCAGTGTGCACTATTGGGATGGTTAGAGATCAGCTTGAGGTTACAGTTAAACAAAGGATAGGGCGAAAATGAGGGCGATTATTCTGAATGGGTGGCACTCTCCCTACTCAGTACTCCTGCTGCAAAGCTCTTTCAGAGATCGCTTTATCACACCCAGGTGCTCAGCCGGAAGATTTAGGGGATCATTCCTGCCTGCGGCAATTAGCTTTTTTAATGAGTCTACAATCTCCAGATTACATTTCTTTAAAGGTTCTTAAGGTGTCTTAGATTCTTCTTTCGCTCTGCTTGCACTTTATAAGGCACAGCGGTGTTTTATTAATGCTGGCACGATGCTGCTTTTTAATCTTCTTTAATCCATGAATATTTCACTGACATAAGGCAGATAAATAATAAAGTTTATGCATTTGCAATATCCACATAGATATGAGTGTTTGCATACACATATCTATATTTTAAATCGATCAATTCCTCCATACATGCACACACGCATGCGTGCAATAAACTGATGCGCATAGCATGGAAGGTTCTATTAATATTAAGAGGGCGGTCATACCATGAAATGCAACTGAACAGCACTGATATCGCAGGAGGACTAGACAGCCCTGAATGCCAATAATATCTGTTTTCAAATATACACCAGCCCTTCAAAATGGCTCTAGTTCCAGTGGTCATACCAACGGCCATCTGTTAGCATTAAAAAAAGGTAATAATTAATCGAAACAAAAACTGAGCCCTCCTGGAACCTCTCATTTTTCAATGTTGGCAAGTAATTGTCATTCCATTTGGCTTAAGATGATGCCACTTCTTCGAAATTAATTAAAATGAATATAGAGTGATTATTTTAGAAAAAAAGGCATATGAAATATTTGAATGGCTCTAATGAAAAGTGAATTTTCTTCTCCATTTAATTTAGTCGGTAGATTAAAAAAAGTTCCTTTTGTCCTCGGTATCAATGCAGCTGGTCTTCTCCATACTGTAACGTCCCTGAAACGACTGCAAATGGTGTTCCTGAACCGCCTTAATCATTTTCTATAACTAACCAAGGTGATCACATACAGCAAGTGTGCGCTTACATAATAATGAGGATACAATCATCTCTCATATGTGTTGAAATTGATCAGTAATAACTATGCATTACTTTAACTTTGACTTTACTGACTGATCCATTGAAACGCTCTTAGCAAGTAACCATACAGTCAAATTGTGTTCCCAAGCCCATCACAGGCACCAAATATGCTACAAACAACATGTTTTAGAGTAAATCTGGACATATCTTTATCTGCATAAAACTTGGCTTCATGGTAGGTTGAGTCTGAAAGGTATCACACTTAATTGGACTGATCAGAGTACCTCAAAGCTTAGCTTCTTGGTCTTCGACTGCTGTAGCCTATCCACATAGACGTTTGATGCGTTGTGTGTTCAGAGATGCTCTTCTGCGTGCCACTGTTGCATTGCGTGGTTATTTGCTTTACTGTCAGCTTCGACCAGTCTGGCCCTTCTCCTATGACCTCTCTCATTAACCATGTGCACATGATTGGCTGATTAAATATTTGCCTTAACAAGCTGTTGTACAGGTCTACCTAATAAATTGCTCACTGAGTGTATATTCTGTGCATGAACAGCCATTACACTAAAAAACCAGGGGCAATTGGCTGCTTCATCCATCGAGAGGGCTTAATTCTGTTTGTTCGACTCATCTCATCATTTCATTTTGTAATGTCATCTGTTTTTATATAGCCACCTCAATTCCTTCCTGGGTGAGAGGTGATTACTCGGTGAGAGATCAACAGTGGGGTCCTCCAGAATCACAGATAGCACTCTTGTATTTCCCCCTGCAAGTCTCTCTCTCTCTCCCTCACTCCCTCTCTCACTCTCTCTCTCTCTCCCTCACTCCCTCTCTCTCTTCCCTTCTCTTCCTGCGGGTAGACTGAGCTGAACAGATTAAGTATGTACACAGATAAAGGAAATGACAGTTCCTGAGACGTGTCGGAGTGTCACACTCATTTCACAAATCAATATCATTACGACCGGGCACCGCCGTGTGCAAACCGAGGCGCGTTTGAGAGACAGCTCTCTGAATGAGAAGCAGCATGTTAATGCAGTCCCTTCGGTTCCCTCTTCCTGGGCAATACTTAACCAGTGCATGGCACTTCTGAGCCTTCTCAGAGGCCTTAGGAGCTCAATTATGGCATCCCAGCTCACCCAGATGCAGAGCAACATCAGAGTGGGACGGCAGGCTTAATCGACACATCTCCTTATTGCTTCACGAGCCTGGCAAGAGCTGAGACAATGTGTAAACGCCAGCAGAATGGGAATAGAGGCAGGCGCGGACTGATTCACTCGGTCTCCTAATTAGTTCATCCACAAGAGAGGTAAGCTTAGATCAGTGAGTGTTTTTTTCGCTGAAATAAAATGTGGAATTGAATCCATTTGTCTTGCAGAGGATTTGAACCACGTAAAACTTGTTGCTAGGGGACGCTTGTCAGAAAGCCACCTAACTGAAGTTTTTCTTTCCATGTTTCAGGAGACCCCCAGACACGTGATTGTGATTCACAAGCGAATGCAATACAGATGATCAAAGCAACCTTTGTCTCTTAATAATGTGTCTTAACAATTAACTCAAGGACATGTTGTATGGGTAACACTCTGACATTGTAATTATAGGTTCTGTACCACTGAAAAAACCTAATTTTCAGTCAAATTAAAATTTTTAGGTTTACTGCTGCAAATTATCACTCAACTATTCAAATTTCAGGATAATACCACTTTTTGAATCATTATGTCATGTGTATGGTGAAATAGTATAATTATTTACCATTTCTATCTTTGGACGATATTACAGGACCATATTTTTCAGTGCACAGTCATCCTATCATCATGAAACTTTGCAAATCTTTACTCCATACCCAAGAGTGTTCTGAGCCAATGGTTGTCTTGTTATAAGCTGTAGGGGCAGGTACACCATCTCAAATCTCATTGTTAGATCCTACAATCTCATGATAATTTACGTTTGTACCTCTGAAATGATCTGGAAGACCAAAGATGTGTTTTTGGAGGAAAATAACCTTAAATCAATTAAAAGCTAAGAGTTAAAAGCAGAACTAATGGTCACTTATTCTGTGTTATTTGAATAGAGACATTGTTTATGTACCAAAAAACATAAGTGATAGTGTCTATGCTATGACAGTGTGATTTATTTAAATAGTTAAACTTTGAATGCTTGTGATTACAAAAAAGATTATAGAGAAAAAATGCAAAAGGATAAAGAATTTAGCATTTTCAGAGAGCAGAACATAAACATGCTTTTAGGCTTTCTCTGAAGATGCATTTGTAAACTCAGTCCAGCCTTCTTTGACATCTACATTAGACACCCTCACCGTCTTCCCAATGCCCCTACCCATGGTGCTGTGATTTCACAGAACACGGGAGTAAGAAATTTGGCATAACGGGAGGGTTTGGCTCACCGAGGAAGGGATTTACAAACGCATCTGGCAACCCAGCAGTACGTCTGTGCAGCAGACACAGATCAGACAGCTTGGCAACCAGCATCGCCATATCACAGATTTTCAGTAGAGATACCATTGAAAACCTTCCAAGGGTGCATCCACATTGACTCAGAGGAAAGACGAATGTATGATAGGGGTAGTGGTGGAAGAAAAGATTTTTCATGCCACTGTTGGTGAAATTTTACCAGTTACTGTTTTGGGTTGTTCTGCAGGTGATTTCACAGACTTAAGTGCCTGTGATATTCCTGCCCACACAGCAAAATTGCCAGTCTTAATTAGAAGTTAATCAGAGTTTGTATGAGTACTAATCAGTTGAATCAGGTTTTTAGCACTGGGCTAAAACAAAAACCTGCACTGATACCAGCGATTTTGGGATAGCATTGGGCATCCCTGAATTAGACACCTGGGGGAAGCAGGATTTAAGGGCATATCTTCTGGACACAAACTGATGTCAGCTATGGCAGCACCAGCAGGAGAACAACTATAAACTGCAATGACAGCAACACCTCCACGGGCATAAAGAGGTAAGCCTGTTAAGCCCATGGAGGGCTGAGGTCTGTTATGAGTTAAGACAGGACAGGAACTCATGAGAGACACAGTGTTTGGCTGGTCAGGAGAGTCTGCATGGACAACAGGCTAGTCACTGTGCTAACGCACACTGCATCCACTGCAATGCCATTACATTGCATTACATTTATTCATTTGGCAGATTTTATTCAAAGCAACATACAATAAGTAGATACAGAAGGCCATTGGAACAACTACAGAACACAGATACAAGACATAGAGTATCAGCTTTCCTTAGCCATGAACATCAAGTCTAATTCACACGGTGAGAATAGGCTCAGTGAAGTTATGGCATATCAAAACTTAGAAGAGATGCATGATGACAAGACATATAAAAGAGCTACAATAACATGATGAAGATATAAGTGCAACATGAATATTTTTCTTTTTTTTTATTTCAGCTGAAGCTTTTATCCGAAGCAACATACAGTTCATGAGACTAAGCAGTTATCCCTGGAGCAATGGGCTTTGCTCAAGGCCCCAAGAGCTGTGCTGATCTCATCATAGCTATTCTGGGGCTTGACCCACCAACCTTCTGGGTCTCAGTCATATGCCTTAGCAGCTAGGCTACAGGCTGCTAGGCTACAGGCTGCCCCTGAGGCTGGATATGCTGTAGGAAGATATACATGCACCATGAAACTACCTTAATCAGCCCCCCCCCCCTCCCTTTGAACCACAGAAGGGGCATCAACAATGAGACGCACAATACACCCTGCCTACTGCTAGCCATGGTTTGGTTGCCATGGGATACAGTGACTGACCAGAGACAGAGTAAAACACATGTGGGAAAGCAATCATTTTGAAGCTTAAAAATGTCGGCCAGGCCACGCTAACGTTTCTCCGGTGCTGTTACCAGCTATCTGAATACAGTAGAATCTGGAGTCTAGTGCCAACTGCCTAGCTAGCTCCTGCAAGATGCCTTATGTGCTGGATAAATAAGTGATTCTTTTATAGACTTGATTTGATGGCTGCTAAAAGCCTATTTTGGTTTGTGTTTTGCATTTATTTTAATCCAATCTGTGTTATGTAATCCACTCCATGCTGTTTCCAACTAAAATACACAAATAACAAAGATTTGCACACGCGAAAATAACGACTACATATTTCCATCTTTTTCTCTTTGAGAAATAGTTTTCTTGCACTATTTAATTTTTCTTGTGGCACTGTTAATGGCACTGACAATGAAATTCCATACCCTGCAAAACCAGACATTTATGATACAGATTTGGATCAGGCACAGACTGAAACTGTTAGACATTGTCAATAAAATTCCTCTATACACCTTTGCACACCTGCTGTTTATATATTAACGAGTGTAGTTAATATATAAACATAACAGTGATAACAGTGGCATGAAAATGTGAAGATCAGGTATGTGAAAGGTTACTTTATAAACCGCTTCAACAACAAAGAAAAATGTTCACCTGCAAATAATGACTAGAAACTGATCATTTAAAACCCCATGGTCTCTCAACCTGCGTGGAAGCATCTTGCAATATGCACCATACTAGGACCACTACCAGTGAAGCCATTTTAAGAGTTAGGAGATGCATCTCATCATAATGTTTCCAATGTGCTTCAGGAAAATTGCTGAGAAGGCCACCATCATTACATTCATCTCCGAGTCCTGACAGACAAGACAACTGAACCAAGAAGACCCCTGGCACTTCTCTGGAAAGCACTAAGCAAGGCTGACAGTTTTCCAAGCTGTACCTGCCCGGGAAACATGGTACATTTATAATGCTGCTAATAATTGCCCTCTTCTCTTTTAAAGAGCTCTCTGCAGCCGATTTGAAATCTTGTTTTGTGTGCTTGGAGTAAATTAAGCTGTTGAAGGTGTAGGTGTTTGAGAGGTTTACAGCTCCCTGGTGAAATCCATTATCGGGATTGTAAACTTGAAGCATTCACACATACGTTTTTCTTTCTTTTGGAATAGCGTTTCAGAAAGCAAAAGATTGTCCATGCATTTGTTACAAGTCTGCCCAAGATCACAAGCACTCCGCATGCCAAATAATTATAGCTGCCAGCTCTGTTGTATAAAGGAGCTTTCCATTGTCTTGGAGGAGGAAGATGTCGAAAGCCTCTTTCACACTCAGACTAAAACAGGATGAATACTGGTCGGAAGCCAATAAAGCCGGTGACCAGCCTCAATCAGTCTATCAAAATGTATTTGTATAAGGCATTTTAGAAACAATTGTCACAGCCCGTTTCACAGAAGATGTTTGTCATCCAAAATCCCACAACGGAATGGCACGGGCAGCAGTGGTAAGGAAAGCTCCCTGATAGCAGATAGAGATGAACCTTGGAATGAACCAGACTCGGGGGGGGGGGGGGGGGGGTAATTCTCCTCTGGCTGGTTCAGAGTAGAGCAGGGATAGTGTATATCTACACATGAGATAGACAAGGTCACAAACAAGGACTGGTGGTTGCTATTCTCCCGTAGCAATAAATCTTGCACCATTTGGATGCTATATTGCCTTGAATGCGCAAAATCAAATGTTGTTCTGTGCTATGACAGTTCAAAGTTAATCATCAGAGTCTCCTTGTAGAGGATTACAGTATTATCAGAGTATTGTTGATGAAAGCATCTCTGTGTTTATTTCCATTATGGTTCATTTAATGTATTTATTTTATTGATATAAAATATAACTGTATGTTGTTGTATTCATTTGAATTGAAACCTCTTTGTCTAATACTGTGTGTATTATCGCTAACATGAGCAGTATGTTCCTGAATGTATTTTAATTTCAATATCTTTTATTATTTACATTGCATTGTAATTAGTTAATGCAGTGCAATTAACCTGAGGTAATGAGAGCGTCTGAATTATATGAGGAACCAGTAGCTGTGTGCAGCATCTGTGGAATGTATGCATGGTTACATAACATTTTTAATTACATAAATTGTTTACCAGTTAGTGGGGTTACTGTAGGTGTAATGCTTTCAGAATGATCTGGAAGACCCATCTCATTAGGAGTCTGTTCCAGGTGTACTTAGATAATGGTTTCACGGCTCTTACTTAATAGTATCTTCACATATGTAAAATTACTCTTTAATGTAAGATGTCACTAATAATAAACAACATTGGATACAATGCATTTCACAAAAAAGAAACACTCTCAAGCTTTTGACTGTTCAATGCTTCCATGACTGCAGAGTTTTTATGTTATAATGTTTGGTTCCTTTGAATCATACATCTGGCTTACTGTAGGTCTGAGATCTTGTGAGAATTCTAAGCCAAAGATTTTAAATGTGCTTCACAGAGAGAGCGGAAAAAAATCTAAGAAACATAATCAATAAAGTGGATAGATGAGAGAGAAGCTCGGAAGCACGCTTTACGGTGACAGAAATGCCACAGGCTCAGGCAGACATGGCTCCGGCAGTAAGAGCAGTTGTCTGGCAGTCGGAGGGTTGCCGGTTCAATCCCCCGCCCGGGCTGTGTCGAAGTGTCCCTGAGCAAGACACCTAACCCCCAAATGCTCCTGATGAGCTGGTCGGTGCCTTGCATGGCAGCCAATCGCCGTCGGTGTGTGAGTGTGTGTATGAATGGGTGAATGAGAAGCATCAATTGTACCGCACTTTGGATAAAGGTGCTATATAAAATGCCAACCATTTACCACACTTCACACACACTGCAAGTGCATGTCCTGAGACGATCACGTGGGCCGCATTCGTCATTTATAAATCAATAGCCAACAATAAAAATGTACTTCCCGAATATCAACATAATGTTATTACAAGCAGGGTAACCTCCAGACATTGTTAAAGTCAAGATGAATAATTTTGTTCAATAATATCAGGATGTGGAGTACAGTGCAGCAGGACAGTGTTTCGTAGATTCTCTGATAGCCTTGTTTCCATTTACCCCCCCCCCCTCCTGTCTGGCGGCAGCGGTAACTACAGGTCTTATGCGCCCGCATTACTGCCTTCTGCCGCTATGAATAATTGCTAGCCTCAAGTCACGGCTCCGTGAGAAACATTATCGAATCTTTTATTAAACTCAAAGGGGGAAACAGCAGCTCCGCCGGCTTTATCTCTTTAAAACATTTCAGAGCTTCTTTGTTTGATGAATGTCTTACAGCAGCTCTCTCGGACCGGGCCGTTATCGGAAGCGTTCATCACGTATGTTAAATCTACATTATATATACTAAAACAATCCGCTGCTTTATGGACTCAAGGAAACATTAAATCTAACTGCCAGTTCGCCTTGTCCCTGACTTTGAGTTGTGTGTTCAGCTTTTTCATGGTTCCTCGTGGATTTAAGCGGCTGCTGAAAACGATACTGTGTGCTACCGTTAATGGCTAAAATTGTATTAGCAGAGTAATTACAAGATAACATCAGCCATATTACATGTAAATTGGGCCTAGGAATGGAAAGTCAGTGCGTCCGTCGTATCACAGGCAAAAACAATATTGTACTTGTCTACAATATGTTTCCTGGTTAACAGTCAACATGAAATGACAAATGCAAGAAGACCTATTTTAGTATCTACAAATCTATAAAACAAAACACAATAAAATTATTTGCATACATTGCATTATAACACTATGATAATTAAATGTTTTGACTTCGGTGTATCTTTTTTACTTGAATCGGCAAAACACAGGGGAATGACAAATGAAAAGTGTTTTTCACGGTTTGTGCATTGGAGTGTTAGCACAAGTCCAAAATAACAAATAAACAGCTTGAGACCACAACACTGTGGCACTCAATACCCCCTTCACTTCTCATAACATCAAATAAGCCACCACTTTGCCCACATTTAAAGGGTTTTCCCCTCAAACTAAAAAGTCAAACTACATTTTTTTCAAACCAATCACTCCCTTGTGAAACATCCCTTTTTGTGTATTTATGCAAGTGTTCTTCACATTTAGGGTGCAACAACAACAGGAACATTGAGATGTTTAGTAAATGGTAAATGGTAAATGGCAGGCATTTATATAGCACCTTTATCCAAAGCGCTGTACAATTGATGCTTCTCCATTCACCCATTCATACACACACTCACACACCAACGGTGATGGGCTGCCGTGCAAGGCCCCGACCAGCTCGTCAGGAGCATTTGGGGGTTAGGTGTCTTGCTCAGGGACACTTTGACGCAGCCAGAGTGGGGGAACGAACCGGCAACCCTCCGACTGCCGGACGACTGCTCTTACCGCCTGAGCCATGTCGCCCCCACAGTATATTATAGTTCATATTATATATAGTATAGTATAGTATAGTATAGTATAGTATATATTAGTATATTTGGGTTTTTGTGTGTGTTTGTGTGTGTGTGTGTGTGTGTGTGTGTGTGTATATGTGTGTGTGCACTTTTATTAAACACATTTTTGAAGGAATGGTTTATTTTCTGCTCTGTCAGTCTGTTTGTACCACTTTTTAACATGCTAAAGTACACACAACCCTCCAGCTCCTCCCACACTGAACGTCCACTGGCTGTCTGTAGACCACCTCGGCAAATGCAGCATCAACCCTTTATAGAATAATCATCATCATAATCATAATCATAAGCATAATCATAACAATGATGAACAAAACAATGCGTTATTTAGCTGATGCTGATGCTGAACCGGGTCCTGAACCACCAACCTTCTGAGTTCCAGACATTTTCCTTAGCAGCAAGGAGCCCCAGCCCTCTTGGGTAGTAGCTTTCTTGCCGAATTATTGACCTAACACCTTAAACAGTTAAAAAGCCAAGTAGGATGCGATGAGAGAGGGGTAAAGGCAGTAGTAAGAGGGTATTTACCATGGTTTGAAAAGGGCAAGTGTTTAACAGCGATGCTGATAAAACCGTTGCTTGTTGGTCCTTATTCTCGAGTGTAATCGTTTTCCTCTAAGAGGTAGTAGTTTTCATTTCTCAATAACCTATACCCTCAATTAAACAATGTAGATCGATCATTAACATGCCTGAACACCACAATACCTCTGAGCCAGCTGGTATCACTACTTGAAATTAAAACACAATCACCTGAGAAATCTGTTCATTTAAGTAGGTTCCTGAAATATATAATAATATCATTAGTAATTAACTGAGATGTATATCTTTCGGAGTTTGAATTAAATCGGACCTATAATTTTGTTCATATTTAATGACTTTCCCATGCCGTGTTCCACGGTGTACATTGCAGAAGGTTTTAAGTCGCCTGCTTCAACGTGTGCACAACGTGTTGTTATGCGCACATTAATTATGCTCACAGAAAACATCTGCAGGGCATTCATCACTGCTGTCATTCAGCAGATGTTTACAATAAACACTTTAACACTGCATTATCGATGCAAAGCCTTTTCACAGTAAATACAGCGAGAGGATGTTGTCATACAGTGTCATAGCATTAAGTGTTACACACATCATTAATACGTAAAATATATTCCAACGTTTTAATTATGCTCCCAGGCATAATAGTAATCACTGACAGAGTCCCTATTTTGTACCATTTTTGTGCTGAACATTGAAGCCTGCAGACATAAGACAATGTAACTATAATTCTTAGGTATTTGGAGAATAATTTGGGGGCATTTGTTTAAATTGCTTATGTTATTTATTATTTTATTTTTTTATTTATGTGTTTGTCCATTTTTTTTTTTAATTGTACCGGTTTATTTGTAATTTCAGACACATCGCAGCAGAAAAAACAATGCCTCAGTGGGACACTTCATAGCAGTTCCATAATATTCCGTAATATGTAATACGCTGCATTCATGTCTAACTGACTGGTACCAAACATTACACATGAGAGAGATGAAAAGTTATTTAGAATGAAAGGCACTTTCTGCACTTTTTCCTGCAGCTCTGTACCCGAGCTGTATGAAATGGAGAGATACTCTCAGACTGGCGGATGACCCTCTGAGATGATCCACTCTAACACAGACCCGTCCTGTCAGCACGTCCAATTTGGGCTGCTGCGCTGGCAGTGGGGTTTCACTCCTTTTTGCTGAAGTGGCAAACGTGGCACTCAGTCAACCCTGACTGCATTTCAACAGAGGAGAGATCTATGCCTTCAGATGGACAGTGAACGGAGGAACCCCCATCCCCTCCCCCGCCACGCCGTGATCTCACCGCTCGCTCCGACCAATCACTGCATCCGCTATCAGCTGACACACTGGTCTCCGAGACTGCCACTCAACTGCGCTAATTCCGCCTTCGCCCTGTCGTTCTCAGAAGTCTACAGCCAACCTGTCTACTTGAATCTTCATCCTGATGCACGGTGTCATTTATCAGATGCCACTCAAAGAGTGAAAACCAGACTTCTGTGGCAACCTTTACCAGCAAACTGCCCTGAACTCTTTTGAACCACCGTTGTGTTGAATTCATTCCAAAATGTAATCAACTAAATGAAAACTGAATTGAAATGTCAAATTGAATTAATATGTAGATTTTCAAATGGTATTTTACAGGAAATAAAGTAATAAATCAATCAGTTGTCATACAGTCAGATCAAATCCATCAATCAGTTTGTTCAGTCATATTTAGCACAATGCTCTCTGTGTGCTTTGCTCATAAGCATGGCTATGAAATTAAATACGATGTAAAAAGTAATATAAAAATGTAAATAATATATGTATTTCTCGAAGGGATGCAACAAATTAAACAATGATTCAAAATAGCAACCTTTCCTAATAAAAAACTAAATAAAGAAATTTTGGTCAAAGGATATTACAGTTAAAATTAATTCCATTTCAAATTAAATCCACTTCAAAACCCCAGTTCCAACACGACAAAGAAATGGTCAGAAAACCAATAACCGGGTCAGCTCCCCAAGCTAGAGATCCACTGTATGGGTATCCCTGGTGTAATGAAATTGAAATTACCAGCTACCAGCTGTTTCAAAATATAGCTTGAGCTGGTCAAACCATGTTAAGTAAGGAGCTGGTCTAACTGGTCAACCTGCTACCAGGTGATTCAAAACGTAGCTTGTGCTGCATTTTTTCAGCAGCTTATTTATCCAAAGATATTAGAAAAATAAATCTAATTTGAAGAAGTGCAGTGTAACAGTGTGTTTCCTGTCCTGTGACAGGAACCCCACACACTGGCTGGAGCGGCCACTCTCCTAACTGAACCGATCGAGGGACTGAACCAATCCGACGCGAGATGGAGGATCAGCACTGGACAAGCTGACAGGAGTCGTGACCAAACACCCGTGGCTGATCCGGGCTTACTCTACGCATGCCTCACACCTCCCGCAGTGGCCCCCCTCCCCAAATCTCCTTCCCCAGCTCGTCAGACTCCCAATATGCCTGGGCACCGCAGTCGACCTGTCCCAAAACCCCACGGTCCGGGGGGGTCCGGGGGGTCCGGCCGGCCCAGAATGCAGCAGGCATGGTCCTTGCGGCTGTAATGTCGCTTGCCAGATGCTCCTGTAGAGTGTCTCTGACTGGAGAGGGGTAGGGCAGTCTCCCAAAGAGACGCAAGGTCGCCACCCCAGCTACTCACCTGACAAACCTGGCAACAAAAAAAGGGACGGCGACTGGGCCCATGCGGTACGGGGTGTCAGCGAATTTTGTGCTGACCTCAAGCAGCTGCATTGTGGGAAGCACAGACGGGGCTGTTGGTTTTGGCAATGTTTGCCTCCGGATTGACCTTGTTTACAAAGCCTACTCAAAGCACATTACAATGTAGTTGGAGAAGAAACACCAGCGCCAGATCTTTAGCTGTTAACAGAAGACCAACGGCCTCTTTATAGAGTATCCAAAGCTGCTCGGGTAGCCAATGTAAATATAAAAAAAATGGCGAATTAACAAATGCATCCCCTTCTCTTTTTATATACTGCTAAAATTGCGCATTAGGACCCAATTCTAGAATCCAATAAATCAATTTGAGTTAGCCTTGTTGTTTCTTGCTATATATATATCCTATGGCATCGTTTATTTCTGTGTAGAAAAACAATCTTTTACCCTCATGAATATAAAAAAACTAAATACTTAAATCAAGCTGAGCTGCACTTAATCCTTGTGATGGAAATCGAAAATGATTAATACATTCTCTTTGGGGAAGAGTGCTTTGAAAGATAAAACTCATTGAATAAATGCTGAATTAGAGCAAAAGCTTTATCTATGAGTTCCAAGACAACGCTCATCATAATCATATTTACAATTTCCATTAGACTGGCTCAGTGATTCAACAACAGTTACAAATCAGTAGAGGAGGTTTACAATGGGTCTTGCCCACAATCCTCACTTTAAGGTGAAGTCACCATATGCACACAGTGTATCAGTACTGTGCATAGTAAGCTGTTGTGTGTTGTTTTTAAGCACCTAACCCAATCCGTTGCATTTTTAGTCAGATCCTGGATTCAGCACACAATTCTGAAACTGAATTCCAAACAGAACACAGAATCCCATTAACAAGCGGATATTATTTCCAAAAATGCAATCTGTACCAGATTTTTGCATTTTTGGTTTCTTTCCCACACCAGCTTTTTTTTTTGGGGGGGGGGGAAGATTGGACACCCCTTTCCTAAGCAATAAATGGAACACACATGAGCCAAGAGCCCAAAATAGAGTGCAGAACCCCACATGAACTTGGCTTGGGACCATCATCACGACGATAGTGCACTGGCATTCCATCGGTGAGGCAAATCTGCATGGAGAGACCATGAAAATGTTCAGAGCCCAAGTCAGTACACTCAGCTCTCCCTCTCTCCTTCTCCTCTCCTTCTCTTCTTCTCCCTCTCTCCCAAAAGCCTCAAACTTTAAAATGATGCTTTAGCCATGGTGATCATTATGAAATCCATCAGAAGATTAGAAGTTCATACTAATGGACTATTCCTGGGCTCTCTTTAATTTAACTTTTTAAACTACTTCTGACAGTACCATTTGTCTTACTGTAGATATGCTTTGGGCAGGTAATCAAAGGATATGTTCTCGACCAAATCAAATACCATCTGAGATTAATTTAATTTTTTTTTTTTACGTTGACAGTAAATTAAAAGCAAACTTAAAAGTTTGTTTTTTATGTCAGGTAACTAGCCAATTAAAATACCTCGGCTGGCAGTACAGAGAATTTCGTAGAATGAACCAGTAACAAAACGTGAAGCTACTGCGCAATGCCTTTTTATGATGAAATGTTTACCTGTGTTAAGGTCAATCCAGAGATGTCTGCCGAATAGGCAACCTATGGCGCAGTGTTTTACACTTCTCTCATTCTACCCTGCTACTCAAATGTCCAACCGTATGTCAGCTAGCAGGTGAACTACAACAACCTCCTCACACGAGGAGCTCCGGTAGAGTTCAACAGTTGTTGAACAGAAAGATATGAAGATATACTAGTGAACCTTGTGGGGTCATTGGTCATTTGTCCTCTGCGTCTCATCCCAGTTACTTATGAGCAGTGGGCAGCCACAGTGCAGTGGCCAGGGACCAACTCCAGTTCTGAGGCCAGGGCGGGGGTGTGGGGAGTCCAACACTAATTATTAATCTATTGTTAACCTTCCTACAGTACTGTTTCCCTTTCAGGCCGGCTGATCCAAGAATATCATCTGCACTGCTTTTGTTTCGAGGATAGATTTGATCCTTTTCGCATAGGTTCATCATCTTCCCATGATCATTCTACCTTTTTAATAGAAGAAGTGTCCCAATATGATTATCACTGATAATTTGAGGCCACTTATATCTATAGGTTGAGGCTGCAAAACAAGCTAAAGTAAAGCTGAGAGCTTTTCAGATGATTTGGTTCAGGCTAAAGACAGACGCAAGGCTACTGACATTACATTTCGTATCTGTGCATGCATGAAGACTGTCAGTCCTTCCTCCCAAATAAACCCATTCATGACCACGATCATGATCAGAAACCCATTCATGAGGCTTCTGCCTTCTCCTCTACAGGAGAATGTCACCATGCACCTCCAGAAGGTGACTTTTGGGAACAGGTAAATATGAGAAACTCTTGCTAAACGGGGGGGGTGGGGGTGGGTGGTCACCTTAACAACTGCTCTAAAAGTGTCCAAGGAGAGCTGTGCAATATGGTGTGTCTGAGGACCTTGAGCGCGGCGGGGGCAGAGAACAGAAAGCTCCCCGCAGGGAGCTGGAGAGGGTGGACAGAACGGAGCAGGACCTGCAGCCACCTGTTCAGCCATCGGCGTCAGACCACCAGAATGCATTACACACACAGAGGCAGAGCCCATATTCACAGCACAATGCCAGCACGCATTCACAGATCTGGGCAAATGTTGAATCGCAGAGTTGACTTGGCCGAGTGTGCTGGGGTTAGGCCATAAAACAGATTGCACTGTTGCAAAAAAAAAAAAAAAAAATCCACAAAAATAAACGTGCTTTGTAATATTTATGATGATCACAATGTGAGGATTTTTTCATCACAATTGTGTTGATGGATATTCATGTACTGGTGCCAGGGGAATATCTCAAGGTGTTTAAGCTAATTTGGTTCGATTTCAAGCAGGGAATACTGCCTGTACCACCAATAAATTAAAAGAGAGTAGGTCCCTGTATCAGCAATTACAGAAATATGCAATAACCGAGATATAATACCACTGCTATGGCCTGTTAATGTAGTCCACACGGTACTATGGAAAAGTCTTTGGTGCATGTAAAAAACATCCATAAAGTGAAGATGCTTTCAAAATTATTTAAATAAAATAAAATAAAAATCACTATAAAGAGCAGTGAACAATTGAAATATAAATCAAACCAATATTTATTGTGATCACCCATCGCATTTAAGACCGCATCAATTCTCTTAGGTACACTGTTCTGCAGTTTTATTAGAAAATCAGCTGGTAGGTTGTTCCAAATGTATTGGAGAACTTGCCACAGTTCTTCTACAGACTACAAGACTTGGCTGTCTTGCTTGCTTTTGTATTTGTAGGTAATTCCGTCAGCCTTGGTCAAGTTTATTTTTTATCTCAAAGGTCTACTACTTAATACAGTAGGTTAGTTTATTTAAATTTTCTCTCATTGAGGTTGTATAGCTTTTTTTTACGCCATTCCAACACCATGTGGTAGCCTTTTTCATCAGAATATCACAGTTGCCTTCCAATTGCCAATAGACTGGAGCAAGAGTTCAGCAAGATTACATTTACTCTGTATCAACAAAATGTAAACACACACATACATGCACAGTGCATTATTATCTTGCATACGTATACAGTAAACATTGTATTTCTTATGGCGACTACAAGGAATAAGCACCTAGTGATTGTGATTAATATTTAATTGCCTGCACTTGAGAAAACACCATTTAAAGCTGTATTGCTGACCAGCATCGCTAACCATGAGTCATACTATCGTGACTACCGTCCACTTAGTAGCTAGTGGATCTTTTCTCAATACAGTACCTCCTAATTATTTATATACCACCCTATCCAAGTTTCCTCCTCCTGAACCCTCTAATGCTTTGTTAAGCTGTTCTGGGTGAGTGTGTCTGGCAAGCAAAAATAATGAAAATGTATAAAATCTTAATGGTGGTTGAGTTTACAGTACAGGGGAGCAGGGATTGACATTTCCCCCAAAAAAACAAACTCCAATAGTTACTGGAGGTATTGCAGCCTAATAAGCCTCTGGTACCATAAAGCAAATTTCCCCATTGAAGTGCATTCAAAACTATGAATGTAAGCTATTTTGGACGGTACCTACTTTTAAATTGTACATTTTCTTCACACTGATCTAATTGCTCTCCGGGGACTTATTTCTTTATGAACCGCACGTTATTTTTTTATTCCTATACATTCCTTTCCTGTTTATGTACCCAGTGAGCATGCTCTGGTACCAAAAGCAGCCTCACTGTGCATGCTCTGGTGCCAGAAAGCCCATAGTTAAACATGGCAGCCTCCATGAATTGACTTCACGTGCCATCGAGCCCAGATTGAGCCGCACTGAGCAGCTCTCATAGGACTCCATGAAACCGGTTAGCGGAAGCTGTCTACAGTGCTCTCATGTTTTACACGTAGGCCTACAGGGCTGTGTTATGGCCAGCTCAAACCGCGGCTCCTTGTCATGTCTGCAAGGGCGGTCCCGCCGCGTAAATTATTGTGTTTATAACATGGGAAATGGGAGTTCGTAGTCACCACTTGCCTTGCGTTACGGCTGTAACCGTGGTGATCGGGAAGCTTCTGCATTGTCGCTAGCACCTCCGCACCGTTTCTATTAGCAGTTGAACTGAAGTGAATGAACTGGTGGGACCCCGTCAAAAATGTGCTTTCATTTGGAGAGACATCTGAGGAGGTCCGCGAAATTGCAGCTGACGGGGTGCCCGTAAATGGCTGCGTTCGCTTTTCCCATCCAAGAGGAAAGTGCACCGTAATCAGAGAACGTCTCGGTGTAGTCCGCCGCTACTCCAGCACCGAATACCATATACCATAAACATGTGGCCAAGATGTTTCTACGTGCTGTGTTATGCATTTCCCACTGAAGCAGTGACCTAAGTTTGCCTTACTGAACGCCATTAGCACAGCCGTTATTGGGATGTATAAGCAGTAAGTCTAACATTAGCTTTCCCGATGCTCTGAGTAAACGGTGCATTAGCAACAATGCAAATGTATAACGGTTGGAATTTAGCGCATGTAGTTATTTGCTGTTAGCACATCTGTTGTTTGAATATGGCCACACTTCTCTGCTTAAGATTTCAGGAAATTACAGCAAATAATGCTGTAATTACAGCAAATACTGTCAGCAAAAAATGTGTGCAATAAATGTTCTGAGCTACTTTTAACTGGCTATTTAACTAATATATTGTAAGTCAAGTGAGGTGCGAAATAGAAAATAGACACATGTTAACCCATACCCAATAGCATGTTGTTTACGCTGTTCTGGCTTATTAAAGTGGCATATGTTAGCCTGTAGTTAGTAAGAGCAGACTGATGGCATTTACCCATGGCATCTGATCGTGGACAGCCAGTAGCCTAGTGGCTAAGGTACTTGACTGGGACCCGGGAGGTTTGTGGTTCAATATTGTGTTGCCACAATAAGATCTGCACAGCTGTTGGGCCCTTGAACTAGGCCATTAACCCCACATTGCTCAAGGGGGAATTGTGCCCTGCTTAATCTAATCAACTGCAAGTTGCTTTGGATAAACGCTTCACCAAAATACCAAATTGTTATGAACTATACCGAGAACCTGATAACAACCAGATTCTGGATAGCTGTCAGTCCGGTTAGAACCTTCAGAACCGTGTGTGCCAGTGTCTTATTATCCTGCCATATGCTTGTTTTCTGCTTTCTTTCAATAGTTTTTTTTACGGTTGAACCTCCCACGCGAAAACATATAAACCATACATGTTTAATCACTACTTAATGCATTAAAGATCCCATGTTGTGTGTTTTCCAGTGCTTTATTTCAGGTCCTGATATCCATAAAAAGGTGTTTTTGTGGTTTTAAGTACCAAAAACTATCTCTATCCAGTTCTCCAGTGCCTCTCACAGGCTGTTTCAGTGACTGTGTCTTGAAGGCTCATTGACGTCAATGAACCTCGGTTCTAATTGGCTGGCGAGC
Source organism: Conger conger (assembly GCF_963514075.1). NCBI lineage: Eukaryota > Metazoa > Chordata > Actinopteri > Anguilliformes > Congridae > Conger > Conger conger. The sequence goes on along the minus strand of NC_083762.1, from coordinate 12,046,156 downwards.
TCCAATGAACTGAATTCCGTCTGTGCTGGGCGCTTGGATTTGTTCTGGCTACAAGGTGGGCTGTCACTACTTCACGGAAGTCCAAACGGCTCATTTAAATGCACATTTTCTTCCTACGGATTGTGCTGATTTATTTGGGAACTGTGCGTTTTGATGATTTCACAGTGCTTTTCCTAACACCTTCGAGTTCTTCACGCAGCAAGGGAAATGACATTTTCCACAATATGGGACCTTTAAGCAATCCCTCATACCAAATCTCACAAGCACTACAAGAAGGTAGAAATAAATATGTTTATTTTTTCCCTTTGAAGGGCCAGTGGCTGGTGAACAGCAGTGGGGAGCTCCAGTGAGGTGAAAGGGAACTGTTTTCTGTTCTTCTTCAGATGATGTGTGAGGCAGTCTGGGATGCCACCAGGGGTTTGGGACCCCATGAAAATATGTCAGTCAGGGCCTTTGGGATGATTCACCTTTCCCATTCAAAAGGTAAGCGCACCATAATCAGGGAAGGCCGCGTATTCTTCTGGTACTCCTACGCCGTATGCCATGAACACGCAGCCAGGATGTTTCCATGTGCTGCGTTATGCATTTCCCACTGAAGCAGAGACCTAAGTTTGCCTTACTGAACGCCATTATCAGAGCCGTTAGTCGGATGCATAAGCAGAAAGTCTAACATTAGCTTTCCTGAGAATCTGAGTAAACGGTGCATTAGCAACAATGCAAACGTTTCACTGCTGGAATTTAGCACACCTAATTATGTGCTGTTACCACATCAGGGCCCTTGGAATCGTCCTAACTCAACCCCACCGCCCTAACCCCCCCACCTCGCACATTTGGAGGCAGTGCCAGAGCACTGCACTGTACGCTAGCAATTTACACTTGTCCTTGTATAGCCTCTCTGTTGCATATCCACGTCTGTTTGCGATCTGTCATCGATTAGTTCTGTACTGCAGGCTTAGCTCCACTAGTCTTCTGCTTTCACGACTGCACCACAGGGTAAAATTAAACCTTTCACTTGAAACACGCATATGCACACACACACACACACACACATACCCGCACTCATACACGCACACACATACACATACACACAGACACACACACACACAATCACACACAGACATACCCACACTCATACACGCACCCACATACACATACACTCAGACACACAGACACACAATCACACACAGACATACCCACACTCATACACGCACACACACACACACACCCACACACACACGCACACACACACACCCACACTCATACACGCACACACATACACATACACACAGACACACACACACACAATCACACACAGACATACCCACACTCATACACGCACCCACATACACATACACTCAGACACACAGACACACAATCACACACAGACATACCCACACTCATACACGCACACACACACACACACCCACACACACACGCACACACACACACCCACACTCATACACGCACACACATACACATACACACAGACACACACACACACAATCACACACAGACATACCCACACTCATACACGCACCCACATACACATACACTCAGACACACAGACACACAATCACACACAGACATACCCACACTCATACACGCACACACACACACACACCCACACACACACGCACACACACACACCCACACTCATACACGCACACACATACACATACACACAGACACAGGCACACACACACAATTACACACAGACATACCCACACTCATACACGCACACACACACACCCACACACACACACGCACACACACCCACACTCATACACAAACACACACACGCATTGAAATCACCCTGTCCTCTGTACTCAGGCGCTGGTCCAGCTCAGTCTCCATCTGTGCCAGTCTGGAGCTTAACTCAGCAAGAAACCTGGCTGTACAGTCAACAGAGCATGTACCAGACAAACTCTACACTGGCTTATTCCACAACAATACCACTCTCCCCAGTCAACTCTATAGGTACCACATAAACTCTACACTGGCTTATTCCACAACGATACCACTCTCCCCAGTTAACGCTGTGTGTGCCATACAAACTCTACACTGGATTATTCCACAAAAATTCCACTGTCCCCAGCCAACACTGTGTGTACCATACAAACTCTACACTGCCTTATTCAGTAAAGACACAGCCTTCTCTGTGAATACAGGTAAAATGGAAATTAAACTTATGGCAATGTGAACATTTTAATCACCACCATTGTACCTTTCAGCTTGATTTACAAAATAATGAAAATATTATGGATTGTTAAAGGGCAATTAGATTTTATGACACAATAAAACCCAGGAAAATTGTCTGGTTTGGACAAGCCAAGTATTTATACACCCACTTTCTAGGGCAACTGATGTGTGTGTGGTGTGAATGCCCTGCACAACATTTCCTCTGGAGTATGTTGTCTTATACCCTTTTCAAATGTCAAATTAATTAAAGCCCTTAAAAAAACATGATCAATCAAAACACTTGGTTTCAGAGTGGCCTGAGTTGACCTTTAATGACTCTACTTGCAATAGAGTGCATTTATTACAAATTTACTTCCAGAAAGTGTGTGGGAGAATTACCCAACCCAACTGTTCACTTGTTTGCAAATTAAACTACGGTTCTATGCAGTATAGTTACCTTTTACAACAAAAGGCTAGGCAAATTGGTCAAACCACAGAGATATAATCTTCCTAAGAAGCCAATGTTCCAAAATGGCAAAAAAATCCCAACATGGGAGATTTTAACAATGCCAATTCATAAAGAAATATATGGCATGCCCAAGAGCATATCTGCAGACCTTATGGTTGTTCCATTATGAATTTATTTCTTGGTAGCCTTAGTGGATTATGCAAGTTATGTGACCTGGGGTTATATATATTGGGCTGGAAGCCTTTCTCAAACCTGCCAAATTTTGTATCTTTGGCCTGGGTTTCTGGCCTTTTCTTCCAAAGATAAAACTGAATACAGTTCCTTCAGCACTTATACCCATAAAACAATGAAGGGGTCTACTTTGATCCAAGGCTGAACTTACCCTCATTCAGTGAGTGTTTCTGCAGACATGAACATTGAAGCAGCCCATCCTCTTCCTTGCAGGGACGCCATTCCTCTTCAATTAACACGCAGAAGAGGTGTTCACTGAGATTTTGTCTGTCGCAAATACACACTTTTACACGTTTATTTTCCACAAATTGCCATCTGGACGAAATGCTGTAAAGAACATTTAATGACCACTTTAAATGCACAGGATCATTCACTCAGTTACATTAAATTACATTGATTTGGCAAATGCTTTTGTCCCAAGCAACGTACGATACGTGCGTACTGGATGTTGTTTGCAAAAACTACAGAACGCAGGCCAGATAAGTTGAATTCTCATAAAGTATCAGGTATCTATCACCATCCAGGTCTAGTTCAAGCATAGGAAAGCATACTGTAGGCAAAATAAGTAAAGTTATGGTATGTCAAACTAGGAGTGAGGCATGATTAGAGGAGATATGGTGCTACAACATCAAGCTCAAGATATAAGTGTGAAATGAAAGTTCTAGGTGGCACGGATGGTGCAGTGGGTAGCTCTGCCGCCTCACAGCAAGGAGGTCCTGGGTTTGAATCCCGGTCGGCCGGGGCCTCTCTGTGTGGAGTTTGCATGTTCTTCCCGTGTCTGCGTGGGTTTCCTCCGGGTACTCCGGTTTCCTCCCACAGTCCAAAGACATGCAGGTTAGGCTGATTGGAGAGTCTAAATTGCCCATAGGTTTGAGTGTGTGAGTGAATGGTGTGTGTGCCCTGCGATGGACTGGTGACCTGTCCAGGGTGTATTCCTGCCTTTCGCCCAATGTATGCTGGGATAGGCTCCAGCCCCCCCGCGACCCTGTTCAGGATAAGCGGGTTAGGATAATGAATGAATGAATGAAAGTTCTAGAAGATCAAGACACAAGTGATACATGAGAGAGATCCTAGATTGGGGCTAACCCCACAGATGAGTACTGTTGTGTAAGAGTTAGTCAAGGTACAGTCTGAAGTTACTGTGTATGCACATCACTGTTCTCAGGGCACAGACTGTTTGTCTTTTCTTCCTTTAGAGAAATGACAGATGGCACCGTAAAACAAGGGCCTTCAAAGCCAGGAGTTTTGAAGTGAGCCTTCCTTTCCAAAAACAGAGCATCACCTCGACAACTTCCATAAAAGATCAATAAAACTGACCGAGGAGCGGCTAAAAAGTGAGGGCTTAAGAGTACTACTTCTTTAAATCATCCACAAAGAGATGGAGGGAGCAAATAAGGACTCCCATGATCCCACTGAAGCTGAGAAAACACTTCACTCCAGCGGTCAGCTATGAGGTCTGTGATAATGGAAGTTCACCTGAATGCTCAAAAACAGAAATACTAGCAGAGCTGGCTCAATTCAATAAGCAACATAAGGGGCTCCTTATGATTGTACTATGTATAGCCTGAGGATATATCCCGTTCTTATGAACGCCCTTGAAAAGCTGGCACAACATCTTAAGGATCGGTAACTCATCCTTCTGCTCATCATCAAGTAAAAGTCCACAGCAGTTTCAATTTCTGAATGGTATTGCTTCACTGTGACCCAAACAAAAACAGGGACAGTTCGGATCCTTGACACACTAACAAACCATTCATAATTCCGTTGATGCATGTTGACTGGCCCAGCACGCACGCAATGTTTGAGTGAAACATTCAGAAGCAATGAGGGCCTTCTACGCACTAAGCGTGTATTCTGCAGGGGAAAAGAAATCTGGCCTTAATGGCCTCACATGTCTGATTCTGTATACTGCTGTCTTGTTGACTTCTGGTCTGTTACGTGCAGTTTTGCAAGCTGTCAGGACGCCTCACATTGACCGACAGTCAGGCTGATAAGCATCATAGTTTATTTTCTTCATTTTGATATCTGTGGAGCACTTAATTGGAACATTGCCTTCGCATGCATACTCAGAATCTACCACAGAGATGGTAGATATATATGCAAACGTAGACAACCTCACATTTTTCCCCTAGAGGCATCATCTATTCATTTTTTCCTTTTAAAAATGAATGGGGCTGGGATTTCTTCATTCCGTATGCGTATACAGTCTGTATATCTCCTAAATATTCTATATAAATCCTCTTCATTTCTGCACTTGGTTTAGTTTTGAAGACGTGCCGATGCTCGTAGCTGTCCCGAACATTCATCACATACACGTGTCATCATATCTTTACAGCTTTGTGAAGTTCGGTCAACACAACTGCTTCTGGGTTCTGTAAATACTCCATTCTGTCTTCTCAGCTGCTGGTTTCTCATTGTCTGTCTCACACATAATCAACAGCTGTCTCCAAATAATACGACTTTGAGATGAAAAATGTCGCCTAATCATTCTTTGCAAAATCACTGTCGTAAAATCACTGTCACAGTAAGGAGCTTGATCTTATAACCCAGAGGAAAATTGAGTTTTTCAAATATGGCAGTTGTTCTGAGAAATATTCAGAAGCTGCCCCTAATGTCCAAACAACACGTTTAGGTGAACGCAATGGTTGAATGTGCAGCTCTTAGACTATTTTATGTTTCCCTTTGGCACTGTATACTTTCACACTTTTACTGTGTTACACACAGTAGATTTTACAGTACATATCTTGCGAGATGAAGTTCCTTGTTTAGCGTTTGGTGTATTGTTCATAAATTGAACCAAAGAGCAAAAAAAACAAAAAACACTTGTGCAGTGGTTGTAAATGTGCTGGTGGTGTCAATAAAGTTCTATTCCGTTGAAAGGCACCTGACCCTATTGGGCACTCTCAGGGCCCAGGAGCTGTCTCCCCATTCCGCCTGTCAGGAGGCTAAAAGAGGCTAAATAATCATATCTGCCATACACAATAGATCCCACGCTGCATACATATGGAATATCCTACATACAGATAAAGGGACACCATTTAATTCCTTCCTATCAGCTCTTCCTTTACGGAGTCTTGTATTCATAGGAAACATCCAGTGTCGCGTATGATTTATTCTCGCTGAACCCGAGAGATCACCATTATGATCAAAACATTCCTTTCCCATTGCTGCGTGTTCACAGTAATGACGCAGAAAAATAGCAATGTCAAAACATTTGCAGATAAATCACTTCTCGCGCACTGGATTTCCAGACGTCTTAGTCTCCTAGCGTCTGTCACACCCTCTGTCTTTTGTATGAGATGCAGAGGCACAAAACGCATTGTTTGCCAAAACAACCTTCGGGCCCGTGGTTTTTTTTGTTTGGAGAGGTTTGAGTGCTTTCAAAAGGATTCCCTATATTATTTATGTACACATGAAATGTGAGGAGACCTCATTTGCAAGTGCTAGTAATTTATAGTTTCATATGACATAAGACTGATGAACAGCTGGTGTCAACTATAAATACACTGTTGGCAGTGTGTACTGATACGGGCAGTGCATCACAATGAGTGTTCGGAGGTGGACCTCTTTGCTCTTCTTCACACAACCAAATGCCTCTGCTCTTCAGCATCTAGTTGTATGCCTTATATTTACTGAATGTTTGTGAAAGTTTGTTATAAAAAATATCAAACCACCTTTAATGTGCATTATACATTTTCATGGCTACTGGCAGCAGTTATGATGCCAATGGCCTTGTGCCAGACAAGGATGCCAGTGAGTCATGCTCTTTGACATAATGAACCATTGGCTGGGTTCGGATTTTTACTTTACACTCTTTGACATAATGCATTCCGATTATCCCCGTGCTCAGAGCAACTCTACACTCTTTGACATAACGTTTTCCGATTATCCCCGTGTTCAGAGCTACTCTACACTCTTTGACATAACGTTTTCCGATTATCCCCGTGTTCAGAGCTACTCTACACTCTTTGATATAACGTTTTCCGATTATCCCCGTGTTCAGAGCTACTCTACACTCTTTGACATAACGTTTTCCGATTATCCCCGTGTTCAGAGCTACTCTACACTCTTTGACATAACGTTTTCCGATTATCCCCGTGTTCAGAGCTACTCTACACTCTTTGACATAACGTTTTCCGATTATCCCCGTGTTCAGAACTACTCTACACTCTTTGACATAACGTTTTCCGATTATCCCCGTGCTCAGACCAATAATCTATAAGTGTAACTTTCACCCACTGGCCATATTCCTTTGGATTTTTCATCCATTAGCTTTAATTTGTATATATACTTGTACACTAATATATCACATTTATTTTCACATCTCATTACTAAATATACATCCTTTAACAGAATTACACATACATAAATTGCCTCCACATTTACTAATTACACTCATTAAATACTGTATGTCTGAGAAAATAATTGCCTTGCCAATTATGTTTTTAATATTTTCAGTTCATTTTAGTTCAACAAGAGGCTCAGCTGTTTTTGAGACTAAATGTCAGAATGGGGAAGAAATGTGATCTAAGTGACTTTTAGCGTGGAATGATTGTTGGTTCCAGACAGTGTGGTTGGAGTATCCTGGGATTTTCACGCACAAGAGTCTCTAGAGTTTGCAGAGAATGGTGCGAAAAACATCCAGTGAGCAGCTGTTTTGTGGGCAAAAACCCGTTGTTAATGAGAGAGGTCAGAGGGCTGCTCAAAGCTGACAGAAAGGTGACAGTAATGCAAATAACCTCACATTACAACAGTGGTATGCAGAAGAGCATCTCTGAACATACATTGCGTCAAAACTCTTAAGTGGATAGGCTACAGCAGCAGAAGACCAATAACTTAAGGAGTAAATACCTAATAAAGTGCTCACTGAGTGTACGTTTGTTATTTAAGCAGCAAAACACAAATACACACACGCACACACCCACATACACATACACAGTGGCAGCAACAGTATGTTCAAAGCATTGTCCTTAAAACTTAGGCAGTGCATATAGTTTAACATCTTAACATTTTTTATTTTTTTTTTATTTTTTTTTTCTGAACTGAACAGATTTTGGACATTTAGAGGACAGTGAAAGCGACAGACACATGGGACCGCATGCTACACTTTTGTCAGCAAATATTAAATCAACATTAAATTCATTCAAACAAACAGTCTGCTTTAAACATTCATTGCTTTTTCCATCCTGCAGAAACACATTCAATCTGAGCTCAACACAAGGTCTATGGAGAACGGGTGCTGAGCTGGGACTGTTTTATCAGCCCGGCAAGATGGCTTTCAGTGGGACACCATGGCTGACAAATACAAAGAAATTAATCAAAGAATGCATAAATATCTTTTGCTCATGTAATCTAGAATAATGAGAAACAAAAAGGAAATTAGTCAAAAATGGTAAAAATAAAACATATAATTGCCTCATGCCCAAACACAAGCAGGTACACATGAAAGCACACACACACATACACACACAGAGATCATTTAGTATATTACATTTGAAAGTTAATTTACAGTTGCGGCAACACACTTTTGAAACGCAAGACAAGGCAAAAAAAGCAATTCATTAATGAAAATGATTTTTTTTCAATATACAGTATGTGCATTTCTGCATGTGTACATGCGTGTGTGTGTGTGTGTGTGTGTGTGTGTGTGGAGAGAGAAAGAGTAAAGCATGAAAATATGCTCTGATTAATTCTAAAATACCAGCTGTAGATCTGAAAACGGAGGAAAAGTTTATTCCTTGTAATATACCACAGCAGAAAAACAGTAATCTGTGTTTGCAGAAATGTGTGTGCCAGCCTGTTTATGTACTGCACTCTTACATCAATTTCAGTCATTGGTTAGCCCTTCTCCATTGGTCAAAATCTGCTTGTGGTACGGTCACCAGATGTTGAATTCATAAAAAAACTGGACAACATGCACAGCTTGAGATGGGGAGCTATCCAAAACAGATCATGGAGCAGCGCTGGTTGAGACGTGAATCCATTACAAACTAACAATAATTTTTTATTTTCAATTAATTACTCAGACCGGGCATTGTATTCTCCAGTCGAGACCACAAACCAGACCTGTACTACAAATCATTTTAAAAACCAATCGGAAACAATCCAATTGAAAACCCGGCATCTGGCAACACTAGCTTGTGGCCCTAGATATAGGTTTTCATCGCAGGTAAACAGGTTAGCGGAGCTACAATTGTCCCTTGGGGTCAATATGTTAGAGTATACTGACCTGAACTGAAAAATGTGATCCCAGAGTGACATAGGACAATCTTCTACCTCTCCTGTATATTATTGGAATATGTAGTAGTGCTTACTGTGAATGTTCTTTATGTCTGCCAAGTTAAATCACCCAAGAACCAAGCACTAACTGACACTTCCAAATATCAGGTCCTGACCAGTATTATGACTATACTTTGGTTGCTATAGAAACCAGTGAGAGCTAGAGGCTGAGTGATAAATGAACTGAATCTTAGTCAAAATTCACTTTTCATGGCCATTGTGCAGATTATTGAATTACTTTTCTAATATGTTTCACATAAAGCAAAGCCCTCACTACAAAGTGAAGTAATCCCTGTTACAATGAAATGACTAAAGTACAGGATCAAGAGTTAAGAGTTAAAATATGTTTTACTGCAGAAAATGTTTCAGAAAACAACCTGAGACTAAAACATGTAAGGGATAATACCTTATGGATGAGGCAGTTAGGAGGAAATAATTGCCCGACAAGGTGGTGCAAAGTTTACCACCCTGAAGGGCCGTTATTTCCTCATAACTGACTCGCTCCCAACATGATCTCGCACCGATTTGTCATGCCCTGGAAATTGTTCACATATACTGTACCGGTGCCACCCCACCACGACGTTCTGCAATTGCAAGGAGAAATATAGATAAAAGTAACATGAAGCAATAGATGTATTTACACATAATCCCTCGGGTTGAGGTCAGAAGAGCCGTCTTTCAGTAATACAGCGGTTTCACTCTGTGTGTATGCTTATGGGCTGTGTGTAAAACCAATGTTTAGCAAATGCAAGTCTGAGCTCTTCACTGCGATGCATGTGCTTACACCGTATTACGTAAATTCAGGACCGTTCCGATCTAGCAAAAACCTCAGCACCTCAACGTTCTCAGGCTGCTTTTGAAAAGGGGATTCAGTCCTGAAATTTGTCCTCACACAATGGTTAAGCTTAAGAGTGTAATCTGTTAGGAGAACCGATAGGAGCCACTTGCAGGCACCAAGATGAAATAAATAACAGGCTTTAATCAGAGTTCCACAGACACAGGTCAGTGCATGGTAAACTGGGCAATGCAGGCAAAGTGGCTCTGTGGTTGAGTCCAGGCGAAGCGTCAGAGTCCAAGCAACCGGAGCAATGAGGAGAAGGCAGGGCGATGTCCGAAAACAGGCAGAGGTAACCGGGAGATCAAGCAGCGTGGGGCTGGAGACGGGGGCAGGAAGCAGAAGGGCTGGAGCGGGACTGGACCAACACAGGTAAGACAGACAGACGGGAGCGGGACTGGACCAACACAGGTAAGACAGACAGACAGGAAGACTGGACCAACACAGGTAAGACAGACAGACAGACAGACAGGAAGACTGGACCAACACAGGTAAGACAGACAGACAGACAAGAGCAGGACTGGACCAACACAGGTAAGACAGACAGACAAGAGCAGGACTGGACCAACACAGGTAAGACAGACAGATGGGAGCAGGACTGGACCAACACAGGTAAGACAGACAGATGGGAGCAGGACTGGACCAACACAGGTAAGACAGACAGGAAGACTGGAGTGGGACTGGACCAACACAGGTAAGACAGACAGGAAGACTGGAGCGGGACTGGGCCAACACAGGTAAGACAGACAGACAGACGGGATCGGGACTGGACCAACACAGGACTCGGAAACAGGAACCCGGGAAACGGATCAGGAGCAGGCAGGAGAAACCGCTGGAAAGAATCAATGTCAAGCATGAATGCAAGCACAGAACAGAGAAACAGGCAGGCTGAAATGCAACACTAATGATGAGACAACGAGAAACAGGTGAGATGAACAGAGGAAAAACGTGAGGTGCGGGGGCGACAATCAGGAGAAAGAGAAAACCTGACACGGAGCATTGACACAGAAAATACATAGAAAAGGATAAACAGGGAAATAAACTATGACAGAGGTGTGGAACGTGATAGGAAAGCATGAAATGCGACCTGGAACGTGGTGAAATACGCAGAAACAAACTATGTGACAGAAACACGAGATGTGACAGTAATCAGCAAAGGACACAGGAGAATTCAGAAATGAACAGGAAAAACTGCAGAAAGAGCGAGTGCATCTTATTGAGCGCTCAATTGTTATTGAGAGGAGAGTCGTGTAATCTTCAGAAAAACCAATACTGACATCATACTGAGAATACAGTAGATAGAAGTTTTTTTTCAGTTTAACCTTCTGCCATTTAAATCTGCTTCCTGTCAGCTGTATAGACCAGACAGAGTATTACCATCCGTCCAATATAATTAATACAGTGCGAAAATAGTCAACAACTGTCTTTGTCTCTTTTCACTGAAGTAGAAAAGAATAGCTTGTTCTAAGTTACTGTTTGCTTGGCAAGTATCCCAATCCTAAATCTTGAATAGTCTTGAGTAAAACTGACTCACCTTATTGGCAATATTTTTGTATTTCTTAGCGAGAAATTGGCAATATTGTTGTATTTCTTAGCAAAAAAAACTAATAGAAATAAGTCTTGAAGATTAAGACTAGAATATTTGTTAAAACAGATTTTTTTGCAGGAATGTGGAATGTTTGAAATGCTAGCCCGTAAAAATAATAAAGAACATTAATTTACATGAAAGCACTGTATGTTTACCTTCCCTTGGAGGGCATGAATCTACAGCTACATGTAATGTGAAGTCTACCTCGTTTGTCACTACTTTTCATTTAATATTGGCATCAAGTGGGCTTGTGATTGACCTTAATTAAGCTTGTCACAAACGGAATCCCTGCCTGATCTAATTGCCATCTTCCTATTAATTCTGCCCCAACCCCGACTATTTCACCTTGGGCGAAAACTCTGAGCTGGAGGAAGTGATTTATGACCGGCTGCAGCAGCTGCCTTCAGAAAGTCAGCCGTCTGAATGCGCTCTCATATCAGGGAGGGTGGAATCGGGAGTCCCGCCCTTTTAATAGACGGTAATAAGAAATGAAAGCGCCTTAAGAAAAGCAGTGTTCAGCGGGAACCGGACGTGGTGTCGGGCTCCAGACACACAGCCGTTACAGAGAGAGGTACCGTGGCCCCGGTGCAGGAGCAGGACGAACTTGGTGACACGCTGAAAGGGGCCTCCTATTGTGCCCTTTCCTGTTGTCGTCAAGGAACCTTGAGTCACGCGCTAATTAAGAGACACTCTCGAGCCACGTGACAGTAAGTGCATCTGTGTTGTCCTGTCCTCTTAAGACGCCCTCCACCACACTTGTGTTTTCAGCAGAGAAAAGCAGATCGGCAAGGTGTGTGTGTGTGTGCGTGCATCTGTGTGTATTCATGTGCCGCACAGTCTTCTGTTCACTTGTGTTTGTCACTCTTGTGTATGCCTTGTCTGCTTGTATGCATATGTTTTTACAACACAAATGCGTATGTGTTTGTATATGTTCATGCGAGTGTATGTGTGTGAGTGAGTGAGTGAGAGAGACAACACTACTGTAGACACACACACAAACAAGCATTTTGCCCACTCTAACTTGTTACTGCTTCACATAAACCCACACACTCACAACCAGTAACTGTATTATTGTTAATATATTATGTATATACGCATTTACAATTAGAGTTTTTTTGTGCTCTTTTTGCTGTTGTTGTTGTTTTGTTCATTGTCGTTCATCCAACAAGCTTTGGCATGCGTCCTAATCTGTCATGCCAATAAAGCATTTTGAATTGAGAGACAGAGAGAGAGAGAGAGAGAGAGCGAGAGAGAGAGTGACAGCTGTCATTAAAGTGTCCATCAGTCTCAGGTGAGGTAGTCGGCGATACTCTTTGAATGATGTGGAATGACATGCACTGCGATGCCGCGATTGAGTCCAGTGCTGAGGCACAAACCCCGGTCTTACTCCGTTAAACGTCTATTCAATTTGCACTTCTTCAAGCCTACCTCGAACTCCACAGGCCAGTGCTTCGCAGACTGTATTCTGCTGTGACCCCAAATGAACGTTCACAAATAAACACTGCCCCCACACGCCGCGTGCCTTATTGACACCCTTTAGGCACAGCTATATTGGCAATGTACCACAGCCTCTCGTGTCTTAATGATTTATTGCAGTCGTGACGTTTGACGTGTAGCAGCATACATTCACATAATTTGAAGAAACATTTTTTTAGCTTTTTGTTTTTTTTCCAAGTGACCCCACATGAGGTCATACCTCAGTTGGGGGAACCACTGGCAATAGGCCAAAGGTCTTATAAACGGGGTACCGCCTTTATTTATGAAAGACATACTGCTGTACTGTGTTATTGGTGTAATTAAATATTAATATTATCCTGAAAAACACAACACAGGGAGCTTCTTGGTAATGCCCCAAATAAGTCAAGAAATATAATTTTAACACAGGCAAATAGGCAAGAAATGCCTATTTCATTTGTGCTATCGAATACACGCATAACAGATGAAAAGCATCACAGAAATTCAGAAAATTAACTTTTTTAAAGGAATTATTTAAGTTTCCAATCACGATGTGGGCAACATTGGCTCAGGCGGTAAGAGCAGTTGTCCGGCAGTCAGAGGGTATGAGTGTGTGTATGAACGGGTGAATGAGAAGCATCAATTGTACAGCCCTTTGGATAAAGGCGCTTTATAAATGCCAACATATACATTTACCAATGCATAATAAGTTCAGAATATGACTGCGGATTTATGACAATAATTTGCCATTATAAATTTGACAAATGTACACAATATTATAGACATATGCATGACTCTAAAAATCAGTGATATATTAGGCATTTCAACTTTTCAATTGTTGATGCGCTGAAAATGCACATGTATAGCAGTTAATTTGCAAAAGTAATTAAAAGATAGCAGCTTAATCATGTTATGGCTCTATTACCAACAGCACCTGAACCAAATAAAAGCATGCCTAATTACAAAGCTACTTCGGCTTTCGAAAACATTATCCCAGCCGTAATTCTTACGCAATAGAGGCCATGGGCTGGGCACCCTTTAAAAGAACAAAGTGCTTTCTCACTGCAAAATTATTACTGACCTTATTGCAACTTTTAAATCAAAATGTGGCCCAGATTGTCATTGGGGTTTATTAACTTGTAATAGAGGAAAGGGGCCCCTTTCACCATAGATTGTCTCTTAAATTGCATTTCCCTTGCAGAACAAAGCACTGCTGAAATGCCATTCTTTAAACTTCCCCCACAGCCTACTGCATCAGAGACCACAGTCAACTGTCAAGATTAACAAAACGTTACAAAATTTATAACATCAATGAACATCGTATCAGCCCAGGGGTGGATTGCCTCCAAATGCACACTTCACAACCTGGCAGATTATTAATTTCCATTTCTCGTGTTAATTAATTTTCAGTTATAAAATCTGCAGCCACATTTTCATTTTACACTTAAAAGGGAGGAAAATCCAATAGATTTTCTTTTCTTATAGAAAGAAAAGAGGATCTTATCTCAGTAAGAAAAACGTGATGGCCTATAGGTATTCAGAATTCTTTTAGAAATGCATGGATTTCTTTAGGGGCAGATGGTTTTTATTGAGTTATTGTTTTGTCAAATTAAAATACATTCAGTATTTCTACTTGCAGCCTTCTGATATTTTAAAATCAATTCAAGAAAGAGACTGGTTTTAAGAACACACACACACACACGCATGCACACAGACACACACACATGCACACACACATGCACAAACATGCACAGACATATGCACACAGACTCACACGCACACATACACACACGAACATACACACACACACACACACACATGCACACACACATTGACTACATTGCACTCCATTATCACTTACTGTATGTTAAAATGTTCACATTAAATTTCTCGGATGGCTTTGATGACAGCCTGTCATTCCCATTCTCTTTGTCACTGCTTTTGACTTTGAGGACCGACAGCGTGTGTTTAACACACCAGCGCTGTCACTCACTGTGCCAAATTCCCACGGCTATTATTATTATTATTTCTGAGAGATGTAACCACTTTTCACACAGAGTATAGCTGACATCAACAGTGTTCAAATATTGCCACTGTAAGTTCATGTCCAACATCAAGGCACTTTTTTAAAATGCAAAACATAGGGCTGGTTTTACAGAGACAGATTAAGCTAACTCTGGGACTAAATTGAGTTTTGTATGGAGAATCTCCATTAAAAGAGAATTTAGTCAAGGACCAGTCTTAAGATGTGTCTGTGTGGAACTAGCCCATAATCTTATATGAAGTGGAATATTCTAGTAACCTGGCTTTGCTCTAGTGCAGCTAAATCAAAATGACCTCAATACAGTATGGAACAGAAGTTTATGTTTAGCTATTTTATTTATACCATTTTTAGCATCTGTTTCTCAGCCTCTGCTTCTTTCTAATGTTTGTCTCCTCTGCAATGTGGCAAACTGGCTCCAGTATTAAAACTGCATCATATTTTGCTTGTGTTACAATATTATGACACAATATTGACGTAGTATTCCTGACATTTCCTGAAAATATGCCACCTTCAAAGCCTTACTATTGTTTGTCTTCCATTTGTCTTTTTTTGTTTTGCTTAAAAGTTCCATATTTTTCTGAACATGTTCCTTGCAAAGCACTACCCTTGCTCCCGAATGACCCTCTTCCATTGGTGCATAGCTAAGCACATTTTGACTCAAAAATAAAAAATCCATAGCGGTTTAATGTTGTACAGGAAGAGATGATGATGGAGGGAGAGAATGTGCTTGACCGGAACCCTGTCCTGAGTGTACCGCAAGCTCAGGAATACCTGAGCAACCCACGGCTTTCGCCTCCAAACAAGTGGACAGTCTTTCTACC
Organism: Conger conger; assembly: GCF_963514075.1. Taxonomy (NCBI): domain Eukaryota; kingdom Metazoa; phylum Chordata; class Actinopteri; order Anguilliformes; family Congridae; genus Conger; species Conger conger. The sequence continues at coordinate 12,030,256 of NC_083762.1, read as the reverse complement.
CACTTCTGAAAGGATCGTGCGGATACATGCTGCCAAAACTGACATGTTTTTCATAACTTTTTCATGACAGTGTAGCCTGTTTTATTCCCCAGGTTGTTCTCGCAGAGAGGGAACGTTGCGGTTAATTAATCATTTTTCTGAGGACATGATTTAGACCCCTGTAGATATGTTTTTCTGTGACAGCCTAGCTTTGCACTTGCTTCCAGATATTGTTGCAAATGATAATATTCTCAGTCTATTTTCTGATAGTAAATGAAGTCAACCCAGCTTTGTCACTATCCGTCCATGTTTTCTCTGAACTCTTCAAGTGAAAGTTACCTTCTTTTGTTAGTCCCTCCTTGCACCCCCTTTTGTATATAACATGCATACTGGCACCTAAAGTATCATATATGTCCCAAAACTGTTTCCTTGATAAATGATGGACAGTAGTTACCCATAGTTTTAATATGTATATGGGACTTCAACTGATTAAGTACTCATACCAAGTACATAAACTTAATAATATTGCTTACAACCATTGTCCATAATCATGAAGTAAATCCAATGATACATTTTTGGAGTGTGCCTTTCAGGGTTAATACTATAATACAAATATTGCTATACAAATAGCAAATATAATCAGATTGTTTTTTATTATATTTTGGTGCATTTGACAGCCCTGCTGGCATTATTACAGCGCCCATGTGTCCCATGTTCCCTGTTTGTAAATGGTACACTCTGGATATGAACAGTTTGTAGTAACAAGCCCCTGTTCAGCTGCACACCACAGCCTTTGCATTACCCTTGACATTTACAGGAACACCTCACATTTCCATAGCAATCTGAAAATATCCCATTAGCAGCACAACAATACGGATCGGCAGAAGATACGCCAGCCCTTCTACCTATCACAGCACGGTGACACAAATACCAGCTTTGTGGATATTTTTTTCTCTGCATTTCAAATGGCATACGGTAGATATACAGCAATGTCCTCCACACCAGGCAGAAGGTGATTGCTGAGCCTGTGCGATAGATCCAAGATGGAGCCCGGCTCGTGCTTTAAGAAAAAGCGATTCGTGTTCTCTTCAGACCGTGTATACTGGACGAGAGCATACGTGTAATCGGACATCTTTGAGAGGACATGACTGGGGGCTGAAACTGGAGGCTTCTCTAGACTGTGTGCTAGACTCAGTGAAAGCTATAGTTGTGGGTAATTTTCCACTGTGATTAGTGTTAGTGAATAAGTATTTTGGGACAGGTATGTTATATGCAGTGGGAACATTTTCATCAGATGTGACTTCCAATACTCTGCAGGCTTCCTAAAATAAAAGAAATGCTGTTTGCCAACTCACCCACAAACCCTCACTAGACTGAGCTATATATGCATAATTATGTTTGCAAATGGCTTTAGATTAATATAGGATTCAAATTTAATATGAAATGACTGTTGACCTCTGCAGATATAGTACTCTCTGCTGCATAGCATAAGCTGTATGTGAGAAATATTATTATGCAGTAAACCTTGCAGAGAGCAGACCATTCAAAATGATAGAATAATTAACCCAACAAAAACATTTTCTTATGTTTAAATTGAACAATAATTCATATTTAACACCTACTTAAAACATTGTCGTCAATATTTTGTTATTTGTGGCCCATGTCAGATTGGTGGTCATTTAAAAAAAGTTTCAGATTAATATTGATCTTGCTTGAAAGACAAAAAGAAATGGGGCACTACATATAACAGGCACGGTAATTTCTACATGGTGAAATCAAAATGTATAAAGATACCCTTTAATAAAAGCTGAGTCTGCACTTTGACCACATGTGAATTGATTACAAACACAGAAAATAAAATCTGAAATCAGAAAAGCACATGGTGATTCCAAACCTTTGAATGGTAGTGCACATCTCAGGTTAGATACACTCCTTCCATTGCCGTTGACCAAGGCACTGCCCTCAGAACTGCAGCTGGTCCCTGGGCACTGCACTGTAGCTTCCCACTGCTCCTTAGTAGCTAGGATGGGTCAAATACAGAGGACAAATTACCCCACAGGGTTCATTAAAGAAGATCTTATCTTAGGCCTGTCTGAATATCTAGGAAATGAGCTTGCTTACAAGCCTATGCAGACTTGGTGGAGTGTAGTATACCATGCATACAGTGCTCCTACAGATGCAGGCTGAAAGCACTATTTACTGCAGTCCAGTTCGCTTAATTGACCCGAGTTAAGACTAAATGGGAAAGAGCGAGACCGTAATACTGAATAATTCACAGGTAGAGGTATAATGGGGGATTGTGGAGCCATGTCTTGTCTGGCGGCTTCCTCCAGAGAACCAAAGAAAATATGTGAAATAAGTCAGGAAGAGACTGTGATTCTGGGTACAATCCAAAAGTCTGGGAAAAGGCAAGGCAAGGAATAAGCACACACTGGGCAGGGCACTGAATTTTCTGTAACTGTGATTCAAGTCCTCTACCAGCAAGATGGCAAAATGACATCCTTGTGAGGACACCTCAGAAATCATTAACACTCATCCCACCATGCTACAGGAATCATCTGAAAACAGACAGTTAATGATGCTAATTAGCAGAAAATGCAATGGACTCCTGAGGAGGAACTCAATGCTAATGATTTATTTTTAATTGTTTTAGGCTGCGATATTCATGATAGTCAGTCAATAATTAATACAAGCTTATCAGGAACAGCATGTGATATATAGCCAGGTGACGTTTTGGCTTATAATTCAGAGTAGGGCTGCCCAACCCAGTTCCTGTAGATCCGCCCTCCCATAGGTTTTCATTTCAACCCTAATTTGGCACACCTGATTCTACTAATTAGCAGCTCGACACAATTGCGGCTTCCAAACCCGCAAAATGCAGCCTTCTTCTAAGGCAGGAAGGAATCGAGTGCTGTCCCGTTCAAAAGTGTGCAAAAAATGATGCCTTCAAAGGTGCCTTCATTTCACCAATTTTGAAGGCAGCGTCAATGCATCCTTTGCCTGGTAGGATACCCCATAATTCTTTGCGATTGACCTTATGCTTCTCACTTCCATTAAATTAATGGTGGCTGAAAACAGCGGGGGAGTTTGCAAATAAATGTAAAAGAGCTTGTCCACAAGTGCAAGTATACAGCGAGGTCGATATTTTGTTGTAGTTAAACAAGATTTTAATTACTTAACACACTGAAATAATGCATTTAATGTTTTAAGCCTCCGTGAGCTTCTATGAACTAGCCAGCTAAATCGCTTGTAATTTACGCAACACGTAAACACGTTACTTTCACTCTGACGTATTTCTGCCTTCAAAGTGCGTCTCATTGAGGAGGCACCGCCAAAGTCGTCTTGGAAGAGCACAGGACTAATCAGGCAGCAAGGCAACGAGGCATCAAGTCAACTGCCTTCGGTTTTGTAAGCAGCCAATCTCTAGCTGTTGAATGAGGTGCACTTTGTTAGAGTTGGAGTGAAAGCCCACAGGACAGTACATGTCCAGGAACCGGGTTGAGCAGCCCTGATTCATAGAAAAAATTTAAAAATCAGTCCTGCATTTACAACGTGAAATATTTGAAAAGGATATTTCCACCACTAGCCCTTAGATGAACTAACCGATCATTTTTGGCCAATGCGTGGGGTTTTAGTCAGGCTCTCTGCACAACAGTGCCCCCTCTGGTTGAACAGGCCACTGCAGTGCTGGTTGAGTCAGCTGTGTACCTCCCGCTGTCTACAGGTGAAATTGTGTATTTTGGAATGAAGAAAACAAGCTAACAAACTCCTGAATTGACGGGGGATTTCGCAGTGCGGTGTCATTTTAAATGCAGAAACTTTGATAAAACAAAGACAAAAACGCTCTGTAAACACTTGGAGAATCTCATTTTCTTTGTGGCGTCTTTATGACAGTTGCACTTTCCTTCCGTTCACTCCATGTTTCTTAATATTCTTCATAAAAGGGAAACGTTAGCTTACCAGCTGTAAAGCAGCATACAGGATTTCGGCGGAAATTAAAGACTATAAATTCCAGCTGCAAAAATAGCAGGACCCTCGTAATAGGAGACGGAGGCATTTGTCTGCTCTCCATGGATATTGTACGGAGCCTTGTAGCTCAGTACAATTTACCACCTAACTCTCCTCCACAATCATTCCCCACAGCCCTGAAACAGTGTGATTTCTCCCTGTGTGACTGCACAAGCACAGCTACGGCTCCTTTTAATCATCTGGAAACGCTCCCTTCTCCTGTTCCTCTGAAAAACGAATCGGGCCTCCCCTGGAGTTCACATCTGCTCCCTTTCCTTCCTTAATCTGTGAGAGGACACCGGGCCGGGGTCAGACCGGCGCGGGTCAGTGCCGGCGCTGGCACAACTAGCTTCCGGAAAACACCTCCCGATTTATTGTGGACACCTGGGGGCACGGCTGCTGACAACTACACTTTAGCATCAGGCCACTAAAACCCACCAGAGGTTCATTCCCCATTCTGCTAGCAGAGGGAGGTTGAGGCATTGTGTTAATCTACAGGGGAGGTTCTCGGCTTAGAAGAGACCCACGGATAACTTGTGTCACAGGAGGGTGAAGAGGATGGCAGTTTCTGCCTTACGGACACGACAGTGAATTTTGCAATAAATAGCTTAGTAGTCTCACTGAACAGTGCGAACCCAATTAGAAACTTTCTTACTCAAGCATTTAGAGAACATTGGCTTTTTTTTTGAGGTACCTCCTTTTCGCCAAGCTGCACACATTTGGATTCATTTAAGATAAGATTTCTGGTTCATTGAAGTGCCTTGGTGAAAGCGATAGGTACCTTGGTCAGGGTTTTATTGTAAAACTGGCTGTTTCTCCCCACAGTTACAGTATGTGCCTTAGACACACTGCTGATGCTGTCTGCCAGGGCAACTCTGCTCTGACGGCTGGAACAGAAAGTGTGTTACTCATATTGGCGTCTATACAACTTACACAACTGTGAAGCTACACCAGACAAACCTAAAGTCACTATTAAATGTACGTTCAAATGCCAGTTGACACGGACATGAAACAAGAGCAAGCTATTGCCAGGTAAGGTGAGATCAATAAGATCTGCGCATATTTTAAATTGTAGTATTGTTGTAACTGAATATGTCTATATTCAGCTTCTTAGATACATTTTTGCAATCTTTAACACAGGGTGGAATTTCATCAGTGTGCATGTTATCTTTGTTAAAGTTGTAATTGTTCTGTCATTAATCACTTATTTCTAATAAACTGACTTCCCTGGGGTTTTATGTTGTTCTTTGGGGGAAAACTTCACACAGAATTAACATATTCAGATCTCGCTTTCAAGATGTTACAAAACAGACACAAAGACATTAATTAGGCAGCCTGTACCATGTTCAACAAGCAACAGATGGTGTAGCAGACAAATATGTCTTTGTAGCAGAAAATATATTATTCCATACCAATACATCTAAATTTTATTATGATGAAACACAACAAAATATATATATACTGTATAGGGGTAAGCATGCATTTTCACATGCACCCACATAGGCAACATCTTTCTTGGAAAAGCCCATTTTTAAATATGTTATTCTATAAATAGTGGTGTTTGTGCAGACAAACTAAGGTAAAAAGACTGTTTCTAAATTCTAGTAGGTGAGCGCTCACTCCGGCTCAACTTAACTATTAGTGCATACTAAATGTGCTGTAATGCACTGCAAGGTAATAAATGAAACTACCCACTGTGCAGAAAATCAGCATTTAACAGTCCATAAAAGAGCAATACTCAGACACTGGTTAAAAGCCGGGTTAAAACAATGTTACATCGCTCAGATGTCAAACACTGGCTGCCCTCACTGCATCAAAAAGCTTTAGATGGAACAACTAATGAGTTACGTGGAGAGAGAGAGAGAGAGAGAGAGAGAGAGAGAGAGAGAGAGGCAAACTTGCGAGCTGGTCAGTGTGACTGTGAACCTCTTGTAAGCTTGGTACATGCGAGTCATGTCTCTGTGAGTTTGGCGGTTTGCCAGGTGTACCTGTGCACTGCAGAGCAGCCGTGGAACAAGCTGAAGAGGAAGTGGAAAAAAAGTGAGAAATCCACTCCACTTCCTTGGTGAGCAGATCAGGGACAAAGCTGTCCAATCAGAGGAGGGTGCCTGCTTCATCTGCAGTGCTCCTGGCCTGGGGTTGGTGTGTTCCTGGCCTGGGGGTGGTGACACAGCAGCGCCTCCGATTACAACACAGAATAAAATAAAGAAAGGACGTTTGAATAAACAGATGGACACAGGGACTGAAGGATTCAGATGATCAGATCGAAGAAGTCAGAAAGTTCAGCCGCTCGTGCTGTTCTAATGCTAAAGTCAGATCAGCGGGAATCATGGGGGGGGGGGGGGGGGTAATCGTCTTGACAAAAATAAGATGGTGGGGCCTGATGGGGGGCCTCTTGGGGGACCAGAAGCAGGCAGACACCAAGGAGGGGGGAGGGAAGACACCACCGCCCACAAATACAGGAGCAGGGGAGGCTTCTGGCAGCACTGAGAGCCCCAACGTGGAGGAGGAGGAGGAGGAGGGAGGTTGTGCGCAGGGAACAGCACCAGATGAGACACAAGGTGAGAGGGGACATCGGAGCTTTCAGAACAAAAACGAAAACACTTTGGGAAAATCCTCCCCCCTCTGTTTCTCAGAACGGTTACCGACATTAAACATCACTCCAGAATCCCTCCCAATATGAACACAGCTACAGTCTCAGTACTCCTGAAACTCAAAGACAGCTGTGAAAAGAGGGGTCGTGTGCTCAGGTTAGCGGCACTGCCTGAAACAGGATGCAGCACTGAATTACGGTTACAGGTTCACATCCTGGGTGGGGTAAAGCCGTTGCATTCTTGATCAAGCCATTCTGCCTGAATTGCTTCATTAAACATATCCAGGTATGTGAATTCATAACTGTGTAAAATGTATACAGTTCTCTATCCATGTTTGTGTAAAAGCCCCAGACATGGACAGAGAAACATATTATATTATCTAAATCTATAATGTACGGTAACTAAAACACAATATTATGCAGATACCAGAAAATTCTATGGTTAATTATTTATATAATATAATTATTTTAGTTCTTCTGAAAGTATTGAGACATCTTCTCCTTTCCGGATTATTAAAATGACTCAGGATCTTTTGAGCCATAGCAACAATGGCATCTGATTTCCCCTGTCATTATTGCCCCATAATCATTCAACTTTGATATGTGATCCCGAAGATTACAGTTCTTCTGGGCCTGTTTAATGAATACAAATGATCAAAACAAAATAGTGAAAAATTACTTGGAAGAGATAGAGCGTGAGTGTGTGTGTGTGTGTGTGAGAGAGAGAGAGAGAGAGAGAGAGAGAGAGAGAGAGAGAGAGAGAGAGAGAGAGAGAGAGAGAGAGAGAGAGAGAGAGAGATCAGAAACCAAAAATGTAGTACATAATTGAAAAAGGTAAAGATTGCCTTCCAGCTAATCTTATCGAGGGCAAAATGACAGTCCTGTTTTGCGGTAATTATTACAACAAACACTTGTAGTGGAATATTAGCTGGTTGTAAGGAGTTTTGCCGGAGAAGGGAATCAGCGTGGGACTAACACCTGGGCCTCATTAATATGCATGAAAACCTGTTCCCACGATAAACAAAAGGATTCTTGTAAACCGTTTAATATAAAAGCTGTCACGCAGAGACATAAACTATCTAATTCACACTGAGTTTTTAATTTAAACGCAGACAGGAAACTGGCACAGGATCAAGATGACCCAGCAACATTTAAGGAGGCGGCGGCCTCCGTTCGCTGGCTCCTGGTTATCGATAAGGGATCTGCAGCGAGAGGGGCGGGGTGAAGGAACGCGTGTTGGTGCGCTGCGGGCTGACACGGAGCAGGTCAATTCCCAAATGAGCTCATGAGCGCAATTTAATTTGGGGCACAGGGGAAATATGACAACCAGACAGCGAACGTGGAATGAAAAATGGCAACAGAGACGTTGAAGAGGCTGTCGAGATGGAAAGAGCCGACGGAGATAAAGGCTTGAGACTGGCCGATAGAGTGGTGCCTCCCGTTTTTTTTGCAATTGGAACAGACAGACAGGAACGCGGGGGAGCGTGGCTCCCACTGAAATGCTTATCATAAAACCAGAGCGATTATGCTGGAGTTACACGATAATAAAAGATAATAATACATAAATATAATAACACAGTGGGCGAAATGAGTTATAAAAGTAATACATGAGGTTTCATATATGAGAACAGTAACAGAGCAAAACAAACAGATTTCATTTCAATGCCTCTAAGCTTGTTATCTCTCTTAGCATAAGAAAAGCTGCTACTATCATGCGAAAAACAATACGTTTGAGTGTGAATGGTAACAACCGATGACAGGTATTTTACTGAATGAGATATTGAACAGTATGATAGATGGAGAAAATATCTATGGTACTTTCAAAATGGATGGTGATGATAAAGCAGAAAGGGTGCAGTAAGATTTAAGACACTTTAAGATGGTTTTGCCACTCAGTGTGACACATTAGCTTCATAATCACAGTGTGTGCTGACATGCCTACTGTTTTGACAAAATTAGGAAGCTGTACAAGGCACCACCCACAGACTCCATTCTGGAGCTGTGCAGCTCCTCCCACTGCTCACCACAGCTGCCCTGTAAGCTCATTAATGGGCTTGGTAGGACACCTTACAGCAGGGATCAGCAACTGTCCTCAAGGGCCGGGAACTGCTGGCTTCCCTCCCCCGGGAGTCAGGTGTGGCCAATCACTTGTACTAATTACCTGGGAGAAAAGAAAACCAGGGCTGGATTTGAAGGCCAGAGTTGATTGGCTGCTCAATTCCGTTCTTGGGTATGAGCTGGTCAACCAGCTAGTATTGGTAGCTTGCCTATGTTTCAAAAAATAGCTGGGAGCTGGTCTGAAATGGTCAACCAGCTACCAGCTCTTTTCAAAACCTAGCTTGAGCTGTTTTTTTCAGCAGGGTAGAAGTTAGCCTAGCTGCTAGCTATGCTTGAGGCCTTGCACTGCTAGCCACGACTGCTGATGTATCCTTCTCTAACAAAGATAACATTTGTCTGCTTGACAAATTGAAATAAACGTGTTTGTTTGTGTTCGCTCATTGTTTGTTTTTCTCATTATTTCCTTGTGAGATCAAACAGTCTTTCTTCTGACTTAGTAATTGCTGAAAACTACAAGTGACTCACCCTTCTACCAACCACTGTGTCGAGTATATTGCTGCTTTTATCAGTAACTAGTCTTGTATGTAATGCGAAAAATAACATGCCAATCATCAGCTATTATTTTTAGAAAAAACTTAACAGCAGATGACACTTCCAAACAGCGACATTCAGCCCGTACACTTCTGCAGTTTTATTGATAGGATGGGAACAGGTTTAAATACCTTTTTTAAATGAGTCGGCATTGCTACTGCGGTGGCTCATTTGTCTACCTTTCTGCCTGTTCAAAGTGCCCTTTTTCTATTCTTCAGAAAAGACCAATGCATGGTCTCCTCAGGACGCATCCAGCACTGGATAAATGTTCCTACAGTCTGTCCAATAACATAGCCCTGTATACCTACTGCATTCAAATGTTGGGTTTCATTAAATTGAAAAACCTATTGTGGATATTACTCAATAAATTACATCGCAGCACAGTCTTACGGCTTTGAGATCATCCTCCAGTTGAGGACAGTTACATTAAGGTAGTTTGCGGTTGTGATGTGCATGCAATGTGAATACAATAAAAAATGGCTGCATTATGAAGTGCTTACCACAGCAAGTTTACCAACAAGATTAACAACTGTAACTCTCTTTTGAAACCTTAAGTGCAGCATCGTCTGCTTTTGTACAGTGCAGGGATGTCGATGCCCGTCTAGCGCTTGCATCATTTCTTTATTATTATTATTGATCTAAATATACAGTGAACAGAACTCTGGGAGGCCGCAGAAAGGCTGACATCCGTGAATGACTCAGACGGTGCTCGTCAAAGCAACGCTAACACAGCTGAAAGGGTCACCCCTGTGTATGTAAGCACGCGTGCCCAAATTAACCTTACAGAAAACTCAAAGAAAACGCAAACTAGAGCGGTTAAAATGCTAAATCAAGGCTACAGCTGTCACATGTTTAAATCGCTCGCCTATAAACTCGGCTACAATGCAAACAGATTGTAAAGCACATGCCACCATGCAAGGTCTCCTCTAGACACCGTAGCATGATGAACAGAGGCTGGTAATGAGGGGGAGAATCAACACAACACTTAAGCTAATTTGCACACTAGCCTTATAAAACATAATGAGCCACTAACACGCGTTTATAACCCACTGTTTCTTCCTAAACGTTATTTATCACTTTAGTTGCCAATAAACACTTCTCTTGACCAAATAAAACATTTAATTTAATTTTAGATAGGAAGCCTTACGAGATAAAACTGTTGCAAATAACCGCAGGTGGTATATGCGGTGTGAGAATGAGGCTCGCGCCTGCCATCTTAATGGGCTTCTGGTCTGGGACTTCTCTCTTGATTCTGCCGTTAAATGAACAAGCTCCTTCAGCGAGAGTAGGTCTGTGCCTTCGCACATCAAAAGACATGCTGACTGATCGCTCTTCCATTGTGCAGATCGAGGGTACATGAAGAAGGCAATGCTACGACGGATGAAAGAACGCATCTGAATGTTTAAAAAAAAAAAAGAATGATTTCTTGCACTGCATTACTTGGCTGATATACCCAGGATCTCTCCAGGATGCTAACGGTTTGAATAGGCAGTGCCATTGTCATGACCCTGTCTTCAGATACCGAATGTAGGGAAGATGCTAGAATTAGCTCAAAATCAGGTACTTATTTTTTCAAAATCTGTCCCCACACAAACTCAGTTTTGGCGTATAATTACAGTTTATTGCAAAATATTTAAAGCAGTGATCAAATAGTGTATCTGTGAGAGGTCTGCTAATTGTGTGCACATTGGAATGTGTTCTGTGGGCAGCATTAGATGTGATTGGTTCTATCAGGTGCCCAATCACGAAAGCGAGGAGGTGGGGTCATTTGCAGTGTGAAGTGCGAGCCTGATCTCCCATTAATACCTACGCTATGTTTGGTCAACAACCCATTTTCCCTTTTGTTACACAAAATACCTCACTGAAATTAAAAGTAATTACAGATTACTTAAATTAAAATAACAGAACAATATAAATTGACATCGCCTTTCCCCAGACCCCCTGGAGCTGAAAAATACCATGTGTTATTATATATTTGTTTTATTAAAAAATAAGTGAAATAAACTGAAATGAAAGGAACAAATAAGCCTTGAACCCTGGTTTCCTGCATCATCGTTTCGGCATACGAGGTTGTTGTCCTGGCACGTTGAATACTGACCCCACCTCTTCCTTTGTCTGATTGGGCGCCTGATAGAATCGATCGCATCCAATCCTGCCCTGAGAACACATTCCAATAATATGAGTCCTGTGTGCTAACTGCACAGTGCAGGGGCGGACAAACACACAGGAAACAATCGAAGAGGTGGGAGTGTACAAACACAAGTTACAGACTCGCAGAACTCATCCAGATGAACAGCAGACCAAAATAACAGTAGACCAAAAAAAATAATAAGTCAAACCGAAATAAAATGAAAAATAAAATTGGCATTAGTTTGGATGTCAGTTCTAAATGAGTAACAGAGGGAATGAGGGATGAGAAACCATTGTCAAGCTTGCACAGGACCAGGCACACACAAGAGATTACCCAGCATTCCTTTCTGCTATAGCCGAGAGGCTACACAGCTAGCACAAATTGTTCTCACAATGTCGCTGCTATGTTGTGGCAATGTTATGACATTTTGTGTGAGCAGGTACAGAGGTGAAGACATTAAGGCCCCTCCCAAACACTGAGGCTTTCTCTGCCCTACAGTGGCACAAGACCACTGCTCAATGCTACATCGCTTACCACAGCTTAAAGACTGCACAACTTGGCTGACTCCCCAGATAAACCCTCCCGCTTAATGCCAAAGGACACCGTCACAGACTAGATCATTTGGAGTATGAGAATCTGCAAATATTTACACATCAGGGTGTAACGAGGACATAAAAAAAAACGTTTAGTCTACGTCTTCCCTCCTGCCTTCATCCTGAGGAAAGTGCAGCAGAGCTATCTGGACTAGTCATTTCCAAAATTGTTCGTGTGGGCGGGTTACTGTTGCCTAGTGGTTATGGGGGTGGGGGGTGTCTGTATCCAGTTAACCTGTCACTCAAAAAGTAGAAAAGATAAATAATCTACCCGCCAAAGGTGAGGCTGAGAAACAATGCCTATGCCCGCACATTCCACAGCCACACAATACATATTTGTAATGGCCCTGCTTTTAGAAGTAAGTTTTGTGAGACCGAGTTGGTGGGAGGACAGGTGCTTTCAGGGTTTCTGCGGTTGTCATTTGTTACAAAGACCTGAATCATTCAAGTGTTTGACTGCTGGTCTGGCTAAATTGGGCCGAGTGGAGCTAGTTTTCTGGAGGAACAATCCCTAAATTGATCCAGCCTTACCTTGAAGTCTGCTTTTGTTGGTGTGGGAATAAAGTAGGCCAAGTGTGAAAGGAGAGGGGGAAAGGTTTGTATTCTCAAGGGGAGAGACAAGTGTGCACGGACGTGGGCGAAAATTAATACTTGGTTGTGTGCTGATTGAAAATGAAATGGAGCTATCAAATGTTTTTTTTTTTTTTTTTTCGTTTTTTTTCTGACTGGTTGAAAAAAAAAAAAAACTGTTTCAAGGCTTCTATGTAATCACTCATAGGGTCCACTACTGCCATCCAGTGGCCCCTTACAACATAACTCCGATACGGTGCAGATCGCACTTGATATAAAATGAGATATCCCTTGTAGAATCTGAAGGAATGCTTTGTCCTTCAATGAAATACTTTATGCAGTATTTTTATACCACTCTGTCCACTGTGACCATGTATCTCAAAGGACCTGTTCTGCTAACCATAACAGATCTGAATGTTGTCTCAGTCACTGACCTGAATTCTCTCATCCATTGGGTAAGTTCTGATTGTATATTTTATATCTGGACTAATTTTCATTATATGTGTAGCAGTTCAATTTAGATTTAGCAAACTTTGCTTATACAACTGGTAGGTTTGTGAATTTAGTTAATCTACGAATAGGCAGGCCATTGTATCCTTGAAAGAAGTACATTTCTACATTTAAAAGGTATAAACTGTTTGGACAATAAATATGAATTACATTTATTGTCCATGTGACATTCAAGCATAAGTGATTTATGCCTAAATGAAGTCAATTCGATGACTTCCTAGACCCATGTTGCCTCCATCCACCATATCTTTCGCAAATTATCTCAGTGTAAGACCATGATTAGACAATTAAATAAAAAAAGATATGAGTCACAATAATCTACCCAGTGTGGGACATGTACACAAAAACAAAGCCCACAGCTATGCAGATTTAAAACTGTAATTTGCATTTCAAAAGAAGCTCTCAGCGTAACACATTTCGTAATTATGAACGTTCACTAAATGTACCTGAGTAAACACGAGACGGTCTATCATTAAAAACAGCGTGCAGTAGGGGCTGGGGGATGTGCGGAAATTTGAAAGGCAAAGCGTCTCCTCTGCTGTTGGCTAATTGAAGGACAAGCGCGTGTAAATCACGGATTGGCGCGCGGAGAGATATTGACACCTTGTGGCTCGCTGACAAATCGTAGCCGGGGATTTCTGTCCGCGGTCATTCCCGCTCCCCTTCCTGTGACGGGAATGCGTCGTAAATCACGGGCTGGGGGAGATCTCCGTATAAATTCATCAGGGCGCCGTACCCTTGCTTTGGAAACACCACACGGGCGCAGCATGCAATTAAGGGGTCTTGGGCAACATGCCCACTCCCTGTGTTGTTGAAGAAAAAGGGCTGGTTTGAATACTCTGAACTGAAATAAGTGAGAGTCTAAGCGTGCAACCCCTGAATAATTGATGGCGTAATTTGGAACAGTCCCCCTTCCCTGGGTTTACACACAACTCCTGCTATTTGAGCAAATCCAGATTTATGCTGCGTGATTAATCTGGTCTAGGTCCACCAGAATCCAGCAGGAGTTTATTTAAATGCCCCCATATAATAGCCCTTTGAACACAGCACGGGCAGATAGATTGGCTTAATTGTTCTATTCCTTGGGGTACCGGGGGATATCCTTATACCTGTCCTGTTCACATTCACAACACTGGTGGCAGGGATGTAGTATCCTAATGAAGGATATCTGCAAGCTAAAAGTCCCCCACCGCCTGTCCCAGAATCCAATTACCTTTTATTTGTTCATTAGTAATGTTTTTGTGATTGAGAATAAATTAAATATACAATAGACCCACAGACATCCAGAATGGAGGGTGTTTTGAAATATGAAATGTTTCAGACATTGAAAGTGTTGAAATGCAACATTTGCATTTAATTTATATACAAAGCCCTCCTTGCAAACCTGCCTTTTTATCTTTTAGAAGCTCAAACTTTAAGTCAATTTAAGGCCTTAAAGGCTAAACTGATTTTAGAAGAAGCTATATGCAAGTGCTTTGTATAATTTAACTGTAATAATAATAATGTATATATTATAAGGTCTTGTATGATGCTTGTATGAATTTAAATTTGAATTTGTTTGTTCTGCAGGGGGCGGCACGGATGGTGCAGTGGGTAGCACTGCCGCCTCACAGCAAGGAGGTACTGGGTTTGAATCCCCATCGGCCAGGGCCTCTCTGTGTGGAGTTTGCATGTTCTCCCCGTGTCTGCGTGGGTTTCCTCCGGGTACTCCGGTTTCCTCCCACAGTCCAAAGACAAGCAGGATAGGCTGATTGGAGAGTCTAAATTACCCATAGGTGTGAGTGTGTGAGTGAATGGTGTGTGTGCCCTGCGATGGACTGGCGACCTGTCCAGGGTGTATTCCTGCCTTTCGCCCAATGTATGCTGGGATAGGCTCCAGCCCCCTGCGACCCTGTTCAGGATAAGCGGGTTAAGATAATGGATGGATGGATGGATGGATGGGATGTTCTGCAGGGGGCGGCACGGATGGTGCAGTGGGTAGCTCTGCCGCTTCACAGCAAGGAGGTCCTGGGTTGGAATCCCCCTGCAACCCTGTTCAGGATAAGCGGGTTAGGATAATGAATAAATGAATGAATGAATGAATGAATGTATGTTCTGCAGGGCTCATCTGCCTTGGACACTCTGCTTAAATAAAGGTTTATATACCCATTGTGTGAATAGTAATTTTTATTGCTCTATTGATTTCAGATCATTAGTTACATTACCGCAGGGGTCTCAGCCTCCAGTCCTGGGTGGCAGCAGTATGCAGGGGGCAGGCAGGGATTTTCAGCCCCATGAAAAGGTCACCACAATATTCATGCTTTTGGAAGGGCCTTTTCAGCCAGGGAATGGTTCTAACCCCCACCCCCCTCCCGATGTTGCCCCTGGCAGCATCTGCTGGCTCGTGTCATTTCCTTTCAATCAGCAGCCAATTTGGCCTTGGAAACAAGGTGTGCAGACTGTTCAGCCAATCAATGACTTCATTAAGCACTGAAGTGCACAAACACATAAAAACCAGCAGACACACAGCACTGGGCCCAACAGCATTCCAGTTTCAGATATTGCATTACTGTCGTCGACATATCTATTTTTATTTACTTGTATTTTTCTGCAGCGGTGTGGACAGCCTGCCCTTTTGTAATCTGTGCTCTATTCATACAGTGGTGAGAGGGTGTGATGGTAGGGTGGCCCGTAGCGTAGTGGTTAAGGTACATGACTGGGACCCGCAAGGTCAGTGGTTCGATCCCCGGTGTAGCCGCAATAAGATCCGCACAGCCGTTGGGCCCTTGAGCAAGGCCCTTAACCCTGCATTGCTCCAGGGGAGGATTGTCTCCTGTTTAGTCTAATCAACTCTAAGTCGCTCTGGATAAGAGCGTCTGCCAAATGCCATTAATGTAATGTAATGACTGGACCCTGCCTGCACTGGGGAATTATATACGGCTCCCCGCTGTGGCCTCGTTTTTAAAACCTGGCTTCTCTCATTTTGTGGCTCCTCTCATTTTGTGCCCTTTTAAAAACATTTTTTTATCAGTTTTCCAGATTGAATAGCTTTACTGTGGCCTGGGATATTAGGCCTCTGTTCTAAACACAATGTATTCTTCAGCAATAATGTTGAGGGATGTCCCCTTTTTGCATAATTTTGGTGGTACTTCACGTTATTTAATCCAGTTAAATTGTATCTCAGTTCCAATTCATGCCTTCTTGCATTCGCAATAACGATCTTGATAAAGCATAATTGTACTAATTCTACTTCCCGGTTAATACGGCGTTTGGTCAGTCCATAACTCCGAGGACCATATCCCTCCGGTTCTGCTGCATTAGCTCCTCAGCATATTGTACTCGCCCACTGGTCACCTCTGCTGTTCCCGTCACGATGCCGGGAGTTCCAGTAGATGAATTACTCATTTTTCCGCCATAGTCACCGAGCTGAAACAGCCCTTCTCACATCCACCTGTGAAGCGTAGAGCGGAGTCCATTTCAGGACACGCCGCGTATTCCAACAGTAGAGGGAATATGCACCTCGAGAGCAGGGAAATGTAGTTCCGTCACCGAGGTGCAAATTTACTTTACTGCTCACGGAACAGTCCTCAGCTAACCTCTTTTTTTAAAAACTTTGCATTAATGAAACCTCTCTCTTCACCTTTCTTAGGCAGACCCACACATCCACGCAGGAGCATGCGCGCACACACAGAAAACCTTTTATGAAGTTAGTTTCATATCATGTCATGCTTAATGAAATTTATCTTTATGTTTAGCATAGTTGCAGACTGTTTGTTATGATGAAGAAAGTTTGGCGGGAGCATTCAGGGTCAGTCCCCTTCATGGGGAGTAAGAGGCAGGCCCACAGTGCAATATTAATGCCTCCAAAAACACACCGTCCTGCAGAGGCCAGCCCTGGACTTGAATTTCAGCAGGCCAGCAGTGCGCTAAATTAACATACGATCAATACATCAACTTGTGTCTTTTTCCTAACCGAAACAAACGGAATGCAAAGTGTATCTTGCCGGGCACTCTTTCCCCCCGTGACGCTTGGCTTAAGCATTCCTTCAAACCTGTCTCTAAACCAACTTTCCTTGCAGCACTCATTGACTGAACACCGGGGTTTCCTGGGTATATAAACGTATCGTTCTGCCCTGGGGCCTGCAGTGCATTCTGGGAGGGGGAGACAGAACACAGGTTATTGATGGGATCTATAAATTGTTACTTGTAAAGGTTTAACAAGAACACAGGGAGGCACCTATGGTTGAGGATTTGATTTATTGCATACATTGGACCTAGTTTTCAAGGGAAAAAGGGACAAGCCTTTTCTGCAGTGCAAACCTTAGAACTTTCCAGTACAATTTGTCTTATTAGATTAGGTTTTATGAAGGTTAAAGGGGGACTTGTGAAGAACCCTCCCATACAGAAACACTGAGCACTACACAGGCCTAAGGTATAATCCAGGAGTTGGTTCTTGCTCTTCAGAAGCCACTGGTGTTGAAATAATTGATTGAAGTGGTTCATAGTTAACGCACGTCACCAAGTTTATTTGCTGGTCATCAATTGGTTGGTGATTTCAAGGTGAAAACCTTGGCACCCTGTGGCTGTCCAGGGACAGAAATCAATACATGAGTATTGTCCTAACAAATTAAACAAGTACTGTCCATTTACCCTTTGTATTTCATACCTTATCAAGGACTTTTGAATGTGCGTTTGTCTCTGTACTGTAGTAACTGAAGTTGCAGTTGTCTTGGTATGGTAGGTACAGACTTGGCCTATCTACCTTGTGTACTGGACATACAATCAGTGTGCACTTTATTAGGTCTATATTATACTTATTTGGCTTTTGCTGCTGTAGCCTATCCACTTAGAGGTTTGACATGTTGAGATGTTCTTCTGCATACCACTGTTGTAATATGTGGTTATTTGCGTTACTGTCACCTTTCTGTCAGCTTCGACAAGTCTGGCCCTTCTCCTCTGACCTCTCTCATTAATAATTCTGCCTGCAGAATGGCTGCTCACTGGATGTTTTTTGTTTTTTGTTCACACCATTCTCTGCAAATACTACAGACTGTTGTGTGTGACAATCGGTACCACCCTGTCTGGCACCAACAATCATTCCATGGTCAAAGTCACTTGGATCACATTCCTTCCCCATTCTGGTCTGAACAACAGCTGAACATCTTGGCCATGTCTCCACACTTTTATGCATTTAGTTGCTGCCACATGATTGGCTGATTCAATTTTGGCATTAACAAGCTGGTGTACAGGTCTATCCAATACATTGCTCACTGTGTGTAACTCTGTGAATGTTCATGGTCTTACAACCAATCCTATATGAATTGTACTTTATCTGGCGTGTTTGGTTGTTTGTTGTATGACCATGATATGCACTGTTTTGTACATTGCTTTGGATAAAACCTTCTGCTAAATAAAATGTAATGTAGTGTAATGTAAATATTTTACTTATATTCTTCATGGCATAAACATCTATTTCTGACATAATGTGACATTAGAGAGGAGATAAAAAGTGTGATTAAGAAAAATGAACAGCTTGTTAAAATTGTTGGATTGCAGTTCTGGTTGGAATGAAACCCAGCATGCACAGTGGTCCCCCTGGAGAACCAATGAGCTGTGGAACCTTTGGAAATAAACTGCAGTTCACAAATATCCCAGCAGAGGGTGATATTATACCAATTTCCACATTTTTGGAGACACAAAACTGCAGAGTTTATTACAGGCTAACTGGAGGGTGACAATGACAAATGGCACTGGGACATCCACACACAGGTAAACAGTAATCTTAATCATTTTATAAACATATACACATACATTATATACATATATACATTATATACAAGACAACCAGATTTAGTCAACATTGAGTATAATTACTAAATGTCATCATCAGGTAACATTCCACTGTTATATCACAATATGGAATTCAGCATAGAAAAGTAAAGAATCAAACAAGCCTGAATGTGTACAACATATCATATGAATCAGATTGCATACATGTATATGTCGTAATAATAATCCCCTCTAGAGCAGTGTGTGGTTAAGCACCTTGCTCAAGGACCGAGCAGCTGTGCGGATCTTATCATGGCTACACCGGGGCTAGAACCACCAACCTTCCGGGTGCCAGTCATGTACCGTATCCTCCAGGCTACAGGCTGCCCTGGTGATTGCCAGTTATAGACAGATTTGCTCATGTATGTACTAAAGCAAAGTCAATCTATCATCCAAATAATGTCAAATAAACAACTTACACAAATGAGGTAACACTCAGACTACTAATGTTGACTTTGAGCCCCCATACGACAGCCTTTGAGAGTGAATAATTACTAATACCTTATGAAAGATAAGATGGAGGTCGAAGTTCATGTTCATGTTTAATGAGCTCTGACTGGCCTGTAAAAACCTGTTAATCATCTTACTACCGCTGTGACATTGCACCACGGATCTTGTGAAGTGCCTTATATGATAATCAATCTTGTGAGTCCGATGGTACAATTCCCTGTTTTCCAGGTCCAATAACATGGTGTGTGCACTGGGGCATCCCCTGGCCTTGGTTAATGTACAGTACTCTTCAAGACCAAAGCCACAGCCAATGCATGAAAAATGTTCCACCGATTTGTCAATTGTCATAGTAGGATTAAATACCTGTGAATCACAGGTTCTTTTATAAATTGACATCTCACTGTTTAATTCTCACCTGCTGTGGCCAAGTATGAAAGCACTGCTACATCACAACCAGGAAATATTGAATTACATGAAGCCAGGGTGCTTTAAAGCCCACCCATGTGTCCTGATTGGATGACAAAACTCAGCTGAGTCAGTAAGTTGCCTTGTTGACCAATTCAAATGTAATCATGAAATCATTTTGTAAACTTTTATAAAATTGTAGGCCTTGCCTGTGAAGGTCTTACCGAGAAAGAGAAAAGACCAGAACACATCTTAAATACATGCAGTTTTATATGGCAAAATAGATCCAATATGGTTTTCTTTAAACTTTAAACTTTTCTGATACTGTAAAGAAAATTATTTAAATTGATTCAGTCAGGCCAATTGCCTTTGTTAGCATACTTTTAGAAGCATACTTTCACTATGGGCCTCTATCCAGGGATGATCAGCCAAGAAGAGCACAACATGAGACCGTGATATAAAAAAAGCTAAATACTGCCCGTCTGCTCTCGTGTACCAAAAGGGTGGATACATACTGCAGTCAATGAACTGCTGTATGTATTGTTATGCTCTGCTCCGAAATATTGTGCCATCGTGCTGCAACTTGATACAGTTTCATTTTTTGGCACCAGGGGGCGCCATCAAATCAGGCAAGTTACTGGACACCCAAAATATGAAAGATTCAATTACATTTTTATTGTCACCTGCCCCCTATAATTCATTGAGAATGTGAAGATGAGTCTGATTAAGGCATTACATATCTGTTCTGCTATTGTAATGAATTCATTATATATGTAAAACTATACTTGAGGCTACTTTTTTGTTTATATTATTGATCTCAGTGTACATATTATGTCTTAAACTTATACAGAAAGACAATGCATACAGGTTAGCAGTGCAGCTCATGTCTGACCCTAAAGTACTGAACAATAGGACAAAATGAACTGACTACCATTCTTATGATCTTGTTGTGAACAAAAAGAGGCCATTTTAATGTTAATTCGTTCATGTTGTATATGAGACCATGGTATCAAACACAATGTAGTTAGTTCAAAAAGAATAGCTGTTATTAGATGTAATAGTATTTAATACCAGTGCCTTTATATCAATGTATCACTTACTGTTATCAGTACTCTCCATACCTCTCTCACCCCATTACTGGAACTCCAAAAGAACAATAAAAAGTCATGCAAATATTACTTACCATTTTTTCCCCAAAGCATATTCAATACATTAAGCAGTGCCCCAAGTTTAAATGCACTAAAGATATCAATATTGTTCTTTATATATATATATATATATATATATATATATATATATATATATATATATATATATATATATATATAAAGAAGATCTTTTGAAAACACATGACATATAATTGTTTGATATCTTTAGTATATCCTGTATATATATTATCAGCATTGCTTAATATTTTCAGTCAAGCAGGCCTTATGCATTAGCAAATGTATTAAACTGCGATGGTTGAATGCATCAACATTCACCCAGATCGACAATAATGCACTTCTTGTCACAAACTGTGATCCCACCTCAGTCCTTTCCCCTTGGTGTAGTAATCAAATGCTAATCACACCGCAAACACTCCAATGCCGGACCAATAGAAACCAATGCAGTCGTGATTATTTTTGGGGGACCTGCTATGTAGCTTACACAGTTTACTCCATTTAAGAGATATGTAGAGGATCATTCTGAGGGCGGAGGACAGAGTCGTTTCGAAAGAAAAGGGTCATGCAGACTTCTCCTGAAATCAAGGCTAGCGCTAAGAGCCGCGCGACGGCGGATCCCATGGAACCCACGGAGGCAGTACCAGTTGTATCGTCCTATTTCATTGAAAATATCCTGGCCAAAGAGAATAACCAAGGAACCGAGAGAAACATGGGAGGTTTGTGTTGTTATTATTATTATTATTATTATTATTATTATTATTATTATTATTATTATTATTATTATTATTACTATTATTATTATTATTATTGTTAGTAGTAGCAGTAGTAGAACTACTACTACTACTACTACTACTACTACTACTACTACTACTAGTGCTGTTATTATTACTACTATCAGTAGTAGGGTAGTAGTAGTAGGCTACACTATGTTGCTGCTGTTTTGGCTACTTTTGATTAACCTAATAACTCATTTTACAGTAAATATAATTAATCCGCATAGGCTACCTGATTAACAATAAAAACAATGGTTTAACAAAATAAAGATAGATGTAAGGGACGTGCCGGGACATGTTTTATGCAGTCACTCTTTTGATATCCTTGCGTCTGCCAGCTGATTGATTCTGCAACAGGTACAACATAGGCTACATGATGTAAGTGGAACGGATAAATATTATAACTTGGGGCATGGATGCTCTTCTTTGTGTTTTCAAACAGTGAATGCTAAGGGGCCTGAACTCCTGATGGAAACGGGGTCACAATCACTCCACAAAAGGACATCCTACCATGTGGACAGTGGCAAAAATCCCGCGTCTCACAAGGCCAATTTGCATGAATTCCAAGAACAATACTCGGATCACTTAAAATCGTACCAGAGGCGCTTTCCCTCGAGCGAGAGAGCCCAGACCGGATCGCTGTGCAATAACCTGCCGTGCCTGGAGGGCATTGAGCACCCATTGCCAATAAAGGCTGACGTGAAAGATTTCAGCAAAGACTCGTCCCAGCAAGACACAACAAGGATCGCAACGGGGAAAGACGGCGAAGTTGACCACCGGGAGATGAACCGCGTCTCCAGTCCTGACGGATATGTCCATTCTTCTCTGAAAAGAAAACAGCGTCGGTATCGAACTACCTTTTCAAATTTTCAATTAGAGGAACTTGAAAGGGCTTTTCGAAAGTCACATTATCCTGATGTGTTTTCCAGGTATGGTTGTTCAGTATTAGGCCTGTTGTTAGTTGTATTCTTAATTATGATATTATTAATCCAATGGTTCACGGTCATGGAGTAATGGTTAATTGCTATGACAATAGATATTCCTGTTATCAATAGTATTTCGTACTATCTTTTTGAACAAATAGAAATGAAATATGACATACAAAAGTAATATTTTGGACCAGGAGTCATAATAGACTACAAATCAGTGAAAACAAATTGCCTAACAAAAACAGGTTATAGGCGATGCAATAAAAAAAGTATTTTGTTTGGTAAAGTAGTCATTATTTTTCAGGGGAAAACAACTCATTCAACAGGTGCTGCTTTAAAATGCATCTCTTATTACTTCGGAGTGTAAACAAAAAGCTATGTATATATATGCTGTATTTATTATTATTATTATTATTATTATTATTATTATTATTATTATTATTATTAATGTGGGTAGTCTTTTAAGTAACATATTTTATATCTATGTTCAGGGAAGAATTGGCGCTGCGTTTGGATCTGACGGAAGCAAGAGTTCAGGTAAGCTTAATTGTGCTGTATTGGCTAAAAAAAATAATGTGTTAACATCAGCGGTGGGTTGGGGTTGTGTCACTTGATCAACCATTTGCATTTGTATTTTTTAATTCAGATTAAACAGTCACCCACATAATTGCAGAACACATCCAGTAATGGATCCAGAAATACCCCCATTTGATTAGGGTAAATGAATGTCACTGACAGATAATGAGTAGACAAATGTCGAACAGGAACGCGTGGTGTTATTAGTTCTATTTTTCTGTATAATTATTGGAGTTATTTTAAAGTTATTCGAGATTTCTATTATTCCGTTATACTCTACTAAATCCAAGGCCTCTGCCATTATTTTTCGGTGTAGGTGTGGTTCCAGAATCGCCGAGCTAAGTGGCGTAAGCGTGAGAAAGCCGGAGCGCTAAGCTCCGTCCCTGGACTTGGGGTTAGCGGTCCTCTCGGCGTGTACTTGGATGTTCCGCTCAATCACCACTCGGTTTTAGACGCCCCGTGGAGGACAGCCGGGGCGCCGGCCCTGGGGGTCCCGCATACCGCGCCTGTCTTTAACAACGCTTCCCTGGGCCTGGGCAGTCTGACGTGGGCTTCCCTGTTCCGACACCCTCTCCTCCACCCACACTTCAACAGGTAAGGAGAAGCTGGACCCTCGGTCGGTGCAACAGGTGAAAAATTCCGGAAGCAATAGCGCCTTGACATGAACGTGGCACTGGGGCGATATGCCTGATCACTAGCTAGCACGCAGTGCTGCGAAATAAATACTTTCATTAGGGGACCGTTTAGGCTGTAATTACAATTTTGTTTTCTTACACTGGTCTATCTTATCGAGGTCTTGTGAGATCCTGTTATGTGGTCATCACTGTATACTTTCAGAAAAAGTGGCTCTTGGCTTGTCTTTTTCTGTTGTTTTATGGAACGCTCTGTCGTAGGTGTGAAGTGCAAAAGCACCCAGACAAAGAACCATTTTTCCCAACAAAAAGAATTCCTTTCTATGGAATCAAATGGTTCCTTTTCGGAACCATTTTTTGAGAGTGTGTACTTGTAGCCTGACATATGCTTGAGGTGGTCACCACTGGTTTCCCTGGATACTAGCCTACTTACTTACCTCCGCAAAAGTTGATAAACTGCAGATGGGATGTTTCGGAACACTCGTTTCAAACTCAATATTCTTTGGTTCGCGACAAAGGCAGCTACACGACACGGTGTCTGCTTAGACAGTAATTGAATTGGGAAGCGAGTTGGGTTCGTGTCGCCCTGAGTAGCGTTTTGCCTGGATGTTTTATATTTTAGGTTTATAACCCTGGTGAATCCCCTGAGCCACGCCGCCGTGCTGACAGCCAAAGCCCCGTCCCCGGCCCCGGCCCCGGCCCCGGCCCCGGCCCCGACCTTTGACCCCTCGCTCGCAGTGGCTAGCGAGAGGAAGTCGTCGAGCATCGCCGCGCTGAGGCTCAAAGCCAAAGAGCACTCGGCCCACCTCCAGCAGAGAGGCACCCCACCCCAGGAGAGCGCAGCGGCCCTGTGACGGAGGCCGCCCGTTCCCTACGGTAGATAAATGCACACTGTGACTCTGTAATACTCAACACCCACTGTTATATCCCTATCTTTCCATCCTCCTTCCTTTTGTAAAAAAAATGAATGTTTCACAGTAGGCACCCTCTAGAGAAAAGGATATTATTATTATTATTAATATTATTATTATTATTATTATTATTATTATTATTATTATTATTATTGAAATTTATTTTTGTATCAGTGAAATGGTAGTTGGGTGCAATTTAGTAATTTCTATACAATATGCAGATACATGAGATCAGATTTTGTAAATTATATTGGGTGTTTTTGTTCAAATGCAGACGGTCTAACTGTTGTAACTGCAAAAAACAATCTTAAGAAACCACATCAGTTTTAAATGAAGTGAAGATAATTTAATATTGAATCTACTGCCTATGTGCAAAGGTTACGTACAGAACTTTCCATTTTGAATGGTCCAAAGTTTGTGATTTCGTATGTTACAAGACAGTTTCCTTGTGAAATACGAGTATTGTATGAAGAGAATTTAGCTGATTAATGTTGTTAAAAATAATATATCTTATTTATGACAAGCTGTAGAATTCACATTGAGTTCTAGACAATAAATAGCATATGTTAGTATGAAGTTAATGTTGGGCACAATTTACAGTAGCCCAATACTGTACTTTTTTTTTCACCAACACAATACTGCAACATATAATTGTCTAAAAAGATTGATTTATTAATTCTAAAATTCATTCAATAACCAATCAGAAGGGCTTAAGTTTTCATGCAGTTAAATACATTTTTCATTGTTTGACAAAGAAGAAAAATATATCTTTACTTTTTAAAGGGGAAAATTGAATACTGAAATAACATTTAAGTCTAAAAGCTTATTTCTGACTTACACATGTACATACATACGTAGTTTTGCATCTTATTCTGCTTATCTAAGAAATATAATTCATACCTATTCAAATTTACATTTATTTTCAGATATAACCATTTTTACTTCAAACCAGCCACTTAAAGTAAATATTTGCATATGGTTTCCAAATGCTGTCCAGGCGTATTTTTGGTAAATACCTGTTTTCCTTTCTTTGGTCAGTTTCTCTTTTTACAACTTTCTCAAGTTTTATTATTGTGGTAGATCTCTAGCATCTGGCACCAGCAATGCAGCCGTGGAAAATGTATTTCTTGATTAAAATGCTACAATTGACGATTTTATTGATTGATTGATTTCTACATTTGTGTACAGTGTGCAATGTGTATTCCTCATCAATGTCTTTACTCTCTTTTAAACCTATATTGCAGTATATATGATTTATATACGGTGGCTGTGTTGAGGTGAACGTTAAAAATCCACTGTGTGCAAGAGGTGGAATCAATAACACATGGCACTTGTCATTCATGAAGCTGGTTATAATTCAGTGAGAGACACGGCCTGATTGCACACGATTGATTGTCTTTTAATGCTACTGGTGTTCCTAAAACCTCGGAGAATAATGCAATAGCCACGCAATCAATGGTCCTCGAGACCAGCCCACTGTCGAGTTGACTTGTGGAAGTATTTCCACCCTGCAGTCGGATGCTCCGCGCGTAACGTTTCCCCCAAAAAAGATTTTTGGGAATCAGTTTTGTCTCATCCCGTCTTTGAAGTGGGTGGGCCTGAATGCTTCATTTAGCGCTATCAGGGCCCTGACCCCTCTCCCCGCAGGTGGCCCAATTCAAATCACTTCACTGGCTCTAACTGATTTATCAGTGTGGTAATGAGGGCTTTGATTCCCCCGGGGCCAGCTGCAGGGGCTCAGAGTGCCAGGGCCCAGATGTGACAGTAAAGGTGCAGTCAGCCGCTGTCCGTGCCGGAGGAAGCCTCCAAAATAATCCGCCACAAAACATCTCAACGAGCATATTCATTCCTCTCATTTTTGCTTTAATGGACGTACATACTCACTGTCCTGCGACTTTAAAATGTTTCACATTTGTTAACTTTCAGTTCTTATATATACTGTATGCTGTTTCCTCTCCGAACATCACATTTAAAAATGAGTTTCTGATTTAGTCAAATTGCAATATAGGAATTTCAATGGTCGACACACCAGAGATAAAAATGGAACACATGCTTGATTTTGTTATTTATACTCAAGGATAAAGTTCATTGTGCTTATTGAATATAATCTATAGCCTATGCTTCACTGGTGAGTTCACCAAATACACTAGAATTGTCGGACACATTCTCCCAAATGCTCTTCTTAAAAATGCATATTACTTGTATTGTGCATCCCTGTACTGCAATCCTGTACAAAAAGCATTCACTTTGGAGTTTTCCCAAATTTCTCATTGAGCGTAAGGAAATCAAATCAATTAGATGAATTGCTGGCATAATATCATTTAACCTCTCTTTGAAAAGGGAATGAAAGTGAAAGAGGAAGAAAAAGAGGAGTGGGAATCGGAGAGGAGAAAAAAGACAGGTGTTGTCGGGCAGAGACAAAGGAGGCGGACCAGCAGGAACCCCGAGCTCTCGATTGAGCCGACTCCGCGGAGTCTTCGCGCAGGAAACTCATTTAACAAGTCCGCAGCTCTGTATCCAGCCCCATTCAGGGGAGATTATCATTACAGCTTGTGGGTTTTATTTGTGGGGACTCGTGAACAATTATAACAGTAATTGCAAGTAAGCCTCACAAAGGCTGGGTGGAGGCGTATGAAAGCAGGGAGGTGCACGTGTGTTCCTCGCCCGCCGCAGTGTCCGCCCAGCACCTGCCAGACTCCGCCGGGCTTGTAATTTCAGGATGAAACGGCTACCACGGTGCCGCAGGGCTCCCGGTCACGGTGTGTAACAGGCCCCGGGTCCAGGCCCCCGTAAGCCTGATCAACAATGTTTCATTTCATCTCCGTGAAACACAGGTCATTTTACTACCATAGCATGCCACGCTGGCTTTCTCTTAGTTTCATTAGTATTTGTCCTGTGATCTCACCAGAGAAACAGGACTAATATTTGCGACGGAAAAATGAAATGAGGTTGGGTTATGTGGTATGCATGGATGATGTCAAAGTTGAGGTATATGAATTCCATTTCAACAATCCAGAGGAAATTACTTACTCTCACAGATGTAATGCATTCAAATGAAATGATTCTATTACAAGTTACATTTGCGAACCTCACTCATGACAAACATTTTCAGAGGCATAATACAGTCAGTTACACCACAGTATGTTAAACCTAAACAGATATTTTTTTCAAGGATAATGCATTTCAAATTAGTATATGATCAAGGCTTTGGCAAACTTTGTTTTATTCACGGCTAGTAAATTAGCTTCAGGTTAATTTGATTTATAACATCAATATCCCCGTATAGTTGTGTAAAATACACTGCATCGCATGCATATCAAAACACTAAACATGTTTTTCCAATACAAAACAGATGGAACAGATGGATCAGAAAAGACATCACCGTTTTCCAAAAACATTCACCCATGAATACATATCTAACTTAGATTGCATATATCCTTGTTTTGAATGCGATATGACACTATTATCTGATATTTATGTATGAACTCATTCAGGGGAGTCTGTATTTGTTGCCGCTAAACTGTTCTACAGCCACTGAGCCACAAACGTCCCCTACTTCATTCTACAGCCCAGAATTGTGCCATTTAAAGATTTCCTCCACACTCTATTGTGCCCTGTGCTGTAATACCAAATTTCTAACTTATACAGTCAATATTTATAATTTGAACATTTAAAACATAACCTCTGAGATATGTATATAATACTTTGAATTTGGAACATAATTTTACCTGTCAAAAAATATGGGGGTATGTATCAGTTGATATATTGTGCCCACAGAAATCTGGATTCTTATAAAGATTCCTTTATCAAGTTGCATTGGAAAAAAGTGTTACATTTGACTGGGGTCATATATGACCCCAAAGGATATTATCACCTAATCATCATTCCAAATTACAGTAGAAACAGTAGAAGGATCAAATATATTACCCTTAAGATCTCAATAAAAGTATATGTCTCTGGTCAGATATGACCCCAGTTGGGCACTTGAGGGTTAAAAGCAGAATATAAGTACCAACATTTAGACATTATTTATTGCACATTCAGAATACAGTGTGATAATGGTCTCAGGATATTGGTGCATACATAACAGGACATCTTTCAGGTGATGATTCAAACCCTGGTGACATTTCCAAATTAGATCACTTGGTTTATATGCTTAATTGATGTCCAAGATTTAAAAAAGCCCCTTCTAAAATAATCCATATTAAAATGTGCAACACATGTATGATATCTGATTAGAAAGGTAACTGAAAGAAATAATAAAACAAGTTCATTTCATTGGTTATGATTTATTACTGCACCGATGTTCCATTTTAAAAAGCTGTTTACTGATTGGCCCATGTCTTGAAAGGACACTGAGGTTGCTTCAGGGAATTATGGGACTGACAGTAGGTTGGCCAGGCATTGTAAATTCATGTTACACTCATGTTGCCAACCCCTTAAACAGTTATTTTTAACACGGTAAAATATGAATTTATTCCGTATGGTCCAGCGTGGCCCACTCTATCAGTAGAATATGCGAATATACAAAGCGAAATGCTCCACAACTCCACAAATAAGTGCAATCTGACAGCTGGTATAGGCTCTGCTGCGGGACGTTGTGTCGGATAATCAAAGTTGAAAGGTCAGTACATTTCTGGAGAAATAACACCAACCTCAGACTGCTGGCGTCTACGATTTCATGAGATCTCTTTTGAGCAACAAAGTCAGACTCAAAAATGTAGCCGGGCGACTCGTTTTCTGCAATGATGAACAGTCTTTGATAGAGTCGTATGAATTCCTCCCGCAGCCCCCTGGGAACATTATAGCAGATTGGGTAGAATAAAAAGGTATCTCTGACTCTTTAACAGCTTTTTAACAGGAGTTTTGACCTTTGGCTTGACATGAATCACAGTACCATTTTACATATACGCTATATAGGCCTAAAGAAGGGCACTGCTAGTCATCATCAAGTGCGTCGTTTGTATTAAATTTTTTTTTTTTTTTCAATAATTGCACTTGAGGAAAACGGGTAGTCGTTTATGTGATGTATATGGAAACCCTATACCGAAAACAGCTAAAGGCAGAACCTCGTAGACAATATAACCGGGTAGTAGGAAACCAAAAGCCCTTGCAATTGTATTAGGCCTAGGCTACTAGCTGAACAAACGGCTCGATAACATATACACCGTTAGAGACTATAACGTAGGCCTACCATTAAAATGGATAATGAGGAACACATTGTACCAAAAAAGAAAAAAAAAATCGGATGAACAGCAAGGCGTCGCTCAGTCCATTTTATCAGTAAATTGTCAATACTATGGATGCGCTTCCATAAAGTCCTTCCTGATGTTTGGAAACAAGGAAACTGTAAATGATTACAAAACGGTATACGATCGTCCTTCGGTAAGAGGAGAATATTTTTGGTCCTGCCTTATTTGGCGGACCGGACCACTTACCAGAAATAACATACCTATTACGAAAATTAGTGTTCAACTGACCATGAAGAGAGATGGTCCATTAAAATCCTTCATGGGCGAGAAGACAAATGCTCGCCTCGTCTTGACACAGAGCATTATCAAAATAAACTTTACACACGCGGGCATCCCCTTGCAATTTGCCACCGCTGCTCGAGCTGGAGTCATGTGCACCGGGAACCCACAAGTGTCGCGCGCATATTTGGTTACTTTTATAGCAAAAACAAATACGTAAATTGCAATTTTACTGCCACTGATTGCGCAGTTGTGAACATTTGCGGGTGTGCTTAGCATTCAGTAAGTGGCAGGAGGAGCAATTTGTGGCGAGATAATTCCTTCTGGCCTCCGGATTGTCCATCCCCTGTGAAGGAGACAAATTGACCCATCAAAACGGAAATGGAGCATGATAATTCAGCTCTTTGAACAGAGATCGAAGAGAAAAGGTAGTCAGCATACATGTTTTATAATATCAAGCTAAGGTTTACAAAGATGTGAAGTTCTTGTCATTCATACACATCTTATTTTGTGCATACGTTCCAAGAGAAAATTCATTATACACTTTCCTGCTGGCAAATATTTCTGATGTTATCACAAACTCAATCTGAAGGCTTTTTTTGTCTAACAGCAGGGGTGGAGAAAGCTGGCGGCTCACTCCTATATAAGCCTTTTGGGTGAGTATACGTGTATTTGTTCATTCTTAGATTGATAAAGGAACATAATCAATATGATAATTGCAACGGTAATCTTTTCCATTGCATGTCCGTATTCACATCCCATTGGAGCTGAAACTGATTGGTCAGTCCAGTGGAAAAACGACATTGAAAACGATTCCCAGGAAAATAAATGTTTGGCCTTACCACAATGTCATCTGCATTCCAAATAACTCACTGCCCCCCAAAACCACATCGCCAGAAATGATTGTTCGGTGTCGAGGAGCCTTGAGACCCAAACTATGCAACGGAACCCTCTGAAGGGTCCGGGGAGGGGTTGAAGTGACTTGTTATACATTTGTTTACACTCTGTTGCAGTACAAATTTCCATAAGAGAATAGTTAGCAAGGATTATTTAAACATCATTGGACCACATCAGACAAAGTTAATCATGGAGTGATAATGCAAATAGTAAACACCTTGTTTTTTCAGGATTTCTTTCACAATAATGAAACAAACACCTTTCGGGGAATATTTGCATACAAAGCTATGAAGTTCCTGACTGTACATACCTCTCATGGTATTAACCCAATATTAAAGTGATTTGACACATATTATTACACTAACTGTGCATTTCCTATTGTATTGAACAATTCTGTGCCTTCATTGAAAACGTAACCTTCAGAAACATAATTCTACACAGTAGTTTGTGTCAAATAAACTCAAAGAACAAACACATACACAAAGATGATACAATGCAATCTGCTAGCATCATGTCAGCTGTCCTTGAAGAATGCCCTCGTTCTGTGAGTTTTTTTTTAATAAAGGAATTTAATAAAGACAATTTGAACAGGCATGCACACCCGCTGGTGTTCCAACAAATCGTGTAAACACCAAGCATCAGCAGCAGAAAATGTGCATTCAGTCAATTTGCCATTTCTGTGGCATAAAGCAAGCCAGTGCCAAACGTTTCCACGCAATCAACTCTGGCGATGAACGACGCAAATTAGTGCAAGAGGCATTCTGGTCTGTAATTAATGCAGCCTTCCCTTTCAACCCGTTACCCGCTGCTGTTAAACGACAAAACGCGCTAATGATAATTAACTTACAATTTCAATCATTTCCACCCAATAGCGCCTCTGCCTTTGACAAGCACTCATGCTGTTCAGTCAATTGTCATCTCTTTTTGTGTATGTGTGTGTGTGTTTTACGCAAATTAAGCGTGAGAAATCAGCCGGACAGAAAGCTGTGGTTTCCAATTGGCAAGAGTGAAGCTTCCCATGAAAAGCAGTCGGTTTCAAAGGATGAGACAATTATGTGCGATTGGGGGGCTATTTAATCAAGATTCCTCTGCCCTGCGAGGGCTGTGCTCTGTTTTGATGTACGCTCACGCTTCAGCGCCTTTCTAACAGATACTTTTCTGATTTCATGCAAATATGACAGGTCTGATCACAGGGCCCATTTACAATGGCAAGGAGGTTTGAAGGTAAACCAATCTGACGCACAGAGCAAAGCCCCGGTGAGCACTTTCATTACTGTGCGGCTTCTGGACCGGATTGAACACGCACGCGACAAAAACACATTTCTGTGATCGATGCGCCCTTATTCACTAGATTTGATAAAAACATGTCATTTAAGGCTTACGAGTGGCCTTCCAGAAGCCAGAAGTTGTTCATTTTAAAGTTTTATAAAAAACTGAAACTTTTGATGAAAATGAAAGGCGGAGCACTTAATTTAGACTAAAAAAATATAAAAGTGAAAATGACATCCTTACACACCTTCACTCACCTTCAGGATTGGACCACTTTTCGAGTTCTTTTATCTGGGTCTGAAATGGGCATTCCTCAGAACGGACATGGGCAGGCACCCTGAGCAAGGCAGGCCATCGACCAAATCTGACCCAATCTCCTCTTTGTTGTGAGAAAAGATGTTGGATTGGAGGGACAGTAAGGACAGATTTGGAATAGATAGATAGATAGATAGGAAGATAGATAGATAGATAGATACTTTATTCATCCCGAGGGAAATTTTAGAGTGTACACACACACATGCACGCACACACACTTTCAGATCTACTGCTGGCAAATTAGTTCATTTATAACAGATTGGCATGCTCAACTCCATCTCCCCAGACACAGAGACCGACACATACACACAGACACACCTTTAGCTTTATATATATTACACGATCCATGATATACACTCACCGAGCCCTTTTTAGGAACATTTTTACTTTATTACACCTACCTATTCATGCGATTGTCTAATCAGCCAATTGTGTGGCAGCAGTGCAATGCATACAATCATGCAGATACGGGTCAGGAGCTTCAGTTAATGCTCACATCAAACATCAGAATGGGGGAAAAATGTGATCTAAGTGACTTTGACCGTGGAATTGTTGGTGGCAGACATGGTGCTTTGAGTATCTCAGAAACTGCTGATCTCCTGGGATTTTCACGTGCACTAGTCTCTAGAGTTTACAAAGAATGGTGCAAAATATATATATATAATAATAAATCCAGTAAGCAGCACTTCTGCAGACAGAAACGTCTTGTTAATGAGTGACATCAGAGGAGAATGGCCAGACTGGTGAAAGTTGACAGTAACGCAAATAACCACACATTAAAACAGTGGTATGCAGAAGAGCATCTCTGAACACACAGCACATCATAACTCTAAGTGGATAGACTACAGCAGTAGAAGTCTCAAAAATAAGTAGAGTGGGCTCCAGAATTATTGGCACAGCACCCCTGACTGGCATGTTTCGACACCATGCTGTATCTGATCAAAATGTTCAATTTGGTCTCATCTGACCACAGTAGCTTCATTCAATCATACTTTAAATGACTAAATGGGACCAAATGGGCCTGATACAACATCGGCATGTTTGGCATTTAAAGGGAGATGCACATCATATCCATGGTAAAATTTAGTGATGTTTTTAAGCTTTGATGTTTTTGAGGCCTGGGGTACTGGTTAAAATCAATGGTATAATGGAATCCACCAAGTATCAGGCAATCTTGGCTGACAACTTGTGTGCCTCTACCACAAGACTGAGACTTGGCTGTAGGTGGACTTTCCTGCCAAACAATGACCCAAAGCATACCACAAAATCCACACAAAAATGCTTCTGTGATAAGAAAATCACAGTGTTCCGCAGTGGCTATCTCAGGTGTTGGACCTGAATCCAATCGAAAACCTGTGGGCTGAACTGAAGAGGGCAGTGCAAACGCAAGAACATGAAGGATCTTGCAAGGATATGCATTGAGGAATGGTCCACAATCCCTCCAAATGAGTTCCTTTACTTTGTTAAGTGGATACACCAAGTAATAACCCAGGGGTGCCAATAATTATGGAACCTTGATTTTGGTGAAATCTATTTTTTATTAAGTGAATTTTGGTCGGTTCCATTGAAACATTAATAAAGTCCAGTATGTTCAGCATTTTGAGTTTATCTCAGTAATCATATTGTTTTTTTTGAAGTATTACTTTGTGCATTGCCAGTCAGTGTTGCCAACAATCCTGGAGCCCAGTGTACATAAAACATTTCCTGTTCTTTCAATGTTTCTTGATCTATTACAAATAAGGTTTCAAAAACGCTACAAGGACAAAATCTCACTTCCTGAAAAGTTGCCTTTTTGGAAGTACCGGACAAGACTTTGTAAAGGCAGGATATAATCAGCTTTCAATCAGACCCGTGCAGAGGCTTTTGTATCATTGCAAAAAGATCCCACTTGTATGATTTTTTTTTTTTATATTGTAAAAGTTGTATTTTGCATAATGCAAGTTTCTCTGAGACACGTTTGATTTGATCAATTTCTGAAACTAGATTAATTCCTATTACTGGAACTAGTTGTGCCATGCTGCTCTAAATAGGACTTAATGTTAATTGTCAATGCTCAAGGGCCAATGACTGATGAAGGTTCACTTGAGTAGGATTTGTGAAAAGACTGATTTTGGTTAATTGAGCAATTGATGCAGTACAGCCAATGTATTGGTAAGAGTTCTACTGCATAAAAGCCAGTTCCTCAAGCCTTTCAGCCTGATAGGTGTAGCAACTAATCATCATCATTTCCCCGGTCTCCCAATTAGCTGCAGATTGAATTCTCTCCCAATTATTGAAAGCATCAAGGTCTGTTTTTTTACCTTTACACCTGTCACCAGTAGCCTATGCTTACTTAAAGGTGCTTCTTTTCTAAATGCTAATCTGGTAATTGAACAATATAATAGCAGAGATAATTTGTAATAGTATAGTAGGCTACTTAAGTGCATTTTGTATGACAATAGCAGATGTACAATGCATTTCATTCTGAGAAGCAGGGATGTGATAGAGGAAGGGAAAATAGAGACGGAAGAAAGGGGGAAGGGGAGGAAATGAAGTCGTTGACGGGAAAAGAAAAGCAGCAATTCCACTCCATTTGACCCAGCGGTTATCCTAGGCGGCAATGATAACCCCAGCGATGGATATACCGCGCACATAATACATCCCAGACAAGTCGACGAGAATGGCAAATTTACCGCTCCAATCATTAGCAATCCCCCAGACAAAACCAGCACAAGCCTTTAACCGCTCAACCTACGTCGTCTGCGTCTCGTACTGCTAAATTCTCGAAAGCTGGGAGAAATAAATCAAACAGAATCCGGGGGAATAACAATCGTTGCCATGGTGTTAGGCAAACGACATCAAATGCGTCCAATGCGCGGAGATGGTGCCGGAGACTAATGGAGCGAGCAATGCGTTTCAAATTGAGGACACGCTGTGGTCACATAAAGTCTGCCCAGCAAGTCGGTCATCCTGGAGAAGCTGTCTTACGTATTCGAAGAGCCTGTGCTTCGTCTATTGTTTTTTCAATATGCGATTAACACTATGAAAGTCATATATTGGGCCATTGCATTCTGAACAATTTCCTACCCAATCTAGAACTGCACAGCTGTTGGCGTCAGAACAAGTAGGCTATCAAACATAGAGATTTATTTTAGCCGCACTTATTGCAGATCAGAGGCCTACGTAAATTAATAGGCCACACTGACAACAAAGTCATTTTTTCCATTTCTTGCCAGATAAATGGACTTAATGCACCTAAGCAAACACATTACTGGGCCGTGGACAGTGACGAGCCACTAGCCCCATGATTAATCACAAATCAATGTAGGCAGGTTCATTTGCACAGAATCATCTCCTTGCGTAACCGTTCTCTTTCGCTCGGAGTTTATTCACGTAATGTATTTATTCTAGCTAATGTATTCCTTATTGACCCCGTCTCCGACGATACCGGAAATTGGTGTGCAATTAAGTAAAACTGACGAGGTCCTATATAGCCGTTATTGGCTCCTTGTGGTCGTTTCTAAACTGTATTGTGTACACTGATGAAACTGATGGCATAAACACAAATTAATTAAAGGCTAGAGAAACCCCAAAGCATTACCGAGACGGTACATTAAAGACTTTGTATTCACGTAATTTATTGAGCGAAAATGTAGATCACTTTTTCTACCGAACTTAAAACTGTAAACGTAAGAAAATAAGGCCCGCAGAAGCTTGGAAAAAGAGGATGAATGTAAAACTCTCAGTCATACTATGAAAAAGCGCAAAGGATAACTTCTGCGCCTGTGCGATGTATCAATGCAAAGTAGACTAAAATAATACATTTAATGATAAATAAGCCTATGTATCCTATCAATGATAATGTTGTGAATAAAAAGTTAATATATCAGTCGTAAATTGTGAACCCACAATCAAATGTAGTGAAAGGATCAATAGGTATCTCAAAACTTGAAAAATAATTTGGGGGTTTGAAGCACGATTCCACAAACATATTACATGGAATTTAATTTCACCAAACAAGTGACTTTTGACATCTTCTGTTCTTCTTAATCCCTTACTCTACCCCTTATTTATGCATCATGAAAACTGTCAAACTGTCAAAAAGTATTAAATACATTTATCATTCAGAAATAGCAAACAAATATGAGGCAGACACAGTAAAGTACGCATACACTAAGAATATACGCTGCAGACATGGTCAAGAGGTTCAGCTGTTTCTCAGACCAAATGTCAGAATGGAGAAGAAATGTGCTCTAAGTGACCATAGAATGATTATTGGTGCCAGACAGGGCGGTTTGACAAACTTAGAAACTGCTGATCTCCTGGGATTTTCACGCACACTAGTCTCTAGAGTTTGCAGAGATTGGTTTGAAAAACATCAGTTCAGAAACTAATACCTAATAAAGTTCTCAGTGAGTGTATATTTTAATAATTATAAGGAGAAAGATAAATCAATTTGTTGTCAGCCTCAACAAAGTTAACAAGATTAAATTCAAAAGCAAGAAACAGTGAAACCTACTGCCCTCTTGTGGATATTCCAAAAATAACTAAAATGACTATCCATTTTAGAAGCTATACAAAGCAGAAAAAAATATATATTTTTTGACATAATAATAATAGTGTCTAGGATCACAAAGACATTTTACAGTTAAAATGTTTATCACTGTAATTACTTTTTTACTGCAAGTATTATTTATTTGTTATTGTCCCTTGTAGTCCCATTTTTCAGTATAGTAGAATGCAGTGTATGGTCCCAGATGTCCCCTATGGGGGAGAGAAAATTCATTGGCTTGAGGATATATAAAATGATCCATTTAAAGGATATTGCATTGCACGCAAGCATCATATGCCTTGAAAATGAACAGACAAGTATTGGATGGCTAAAAGACATTTATAAAAACAGACAAATCAGTTGATGTCCGTGAGTCTTGATATTTTATGAAATAAATGCATTTAATGTCAAAGCATTGAAATTGAATCCACTTATTTAATGTACAGCAGATGTTTTCAACAGTATTGTTCAAGTAATAAGATTAAATGTGCACACAAAAGTGTACGTTAATGGATGGAAAGGGACTGGACTGTCACCATTTTCAGTTTTTCAGTATGATTTATGACAACATCTGCACAGGTTAGAACGTATTATTTTACCGGTAGACTCCGTACGACCAACAAATTATTATGTTACAGGATGCCATCACGTTCAGTACCTGCATGTTTGTATGTCAAAACTCCACTCCTAGAAGGCTGCACAGGCAGAGAATTTAGGCCTGGATCATTCAGCCAATCAGTGACTAAAATCCTACGAGCACAAACACATTGAGAAGCAGCAGGCACCGTGGCCCGAAAGGACTGGAGTTTTGAGATCCCTGGCTTAATGGCTTCAGAAGCATTCTGTTTTATTCTGTTCAGAGTTTGGCCACTAGGGGGTGCATCAGTTCACAAATATCACAAAGTTCCAAACATCGCTCCTGGTTAGGCAGAATTTCTGGTACAGCAGCAGGGACATATTGTTGCCATGTTCATCATGCTAACGTTACTGTAGCTACAGTTCAGCTAGCAACAGAGCTTTAGTTTGCATTAAAACTATTTACATTACAGCTAGCAAGCTAAGCAGATTATCTTAAATTCAATTTCAATTTCACCCATTCAGATCCATATTCAAATTAGAATGAAAACTAAACCGACTGTACATTGGCAAATGCACATACTATGTTTGCCTCCCTCAGTTTGAGTCATCAACAAAAATATTAACAAGCAATTGTCAGTCATTTTTACATTTATATCAATATTCATCAAGGTACCTATGCCCATAGTTTCCTTCTATGTGTGTGAGATTCAGGGTCCCCTCTATGCCTTCGGGTTCATACAAACCACACAGAAAGTTACATCTTGGAAAATGTTGAGGTTTGCATTTCATCATTATAAAAATGATGAGATACGAACCACACAGAAAGTTACGACTTGGAAAATGTTGAGGTTTGCATCTCATCATTATAAAAATGATGACATATGAACCACACAGAAAGTTACGTCTTGGAAAATGTTGAGGTTTGCATCTCATCATTATAAAAATGATTTAAAAAGCATCACTTACAAAGAAACACATAATTAGTGCAGTGCCTTATGCAAACTAAACAGAGTACGAAAATAAACATCTATACTTGGTTGGTAAGTGCTTGATTTTCTCTGGAAGCTGTGCCGATTATGTTTAGGAATTCTGTGGGGAGGTGAAAAATGCAGT
The DNA here is from genome assembly GCF_963514075.1 of Conger conger. Lineage (NCBI taxonomy): Eukaryota > Metazoa > Chordata > Actinopteri > Anguilliformes > Congridae > Conger > Conger conger. The sequence continues at coordinate 11,991,398 of NC_083762.1, read as the reverse complement.
ACTGCATTTGGCAGCCGTGGGAAGTCATCCGTATCTGTGGAATCCAGTTCTCAAATGGAATGTACTTTGGGATGAAGAAACTGGGGCCAGAGAGGGGGGGTGGATAAGACATTGCAGGAGCCCCCACCTACGGTAGGCTCTAAGGGAACACTGGGCCGGTCTCTCTGGTCACATCAGGACGTCGGCGTGGTTCTTCTCCTCGGTCAGTCTGAGCGACAGTACCTATTTGTGGAGGAACAGTCTGCTCAGCCACTCCTTACAGGTCTGTCTCCTGTCTTTACAGGTCTGTCTCCACTCCTTACAGGTCCGTCTCCTGTCTTTACAGGTCTGCCTCAGCTCCTTACAGGTCTGTCTCCTGTCTTTACAGGTCTGTCTCCGGTCCTTAAAGGTCTGTCTCCTGTCTTTACAGGTCTGTCTCAGCTCCTTACAGGTCTGTCTCCTGTCTTTACAGGTCTGTCTCCTGTCTTTACAGGTCTGTCTCCGCTCCTTACAGGTCTGTCTCCTGTCTTTACAGGTCTGTCTCCGCTCCCTACAGATCTGTCTCCTGTCTTTACAGGTCTGTCTCCTGTCTTTACACGTTTGTCTCCGCTCCTTACAGGTCTGTCTCAGCTCCCTGTGGGCCGGTCTCCGCTCCTTCAGCCTCCTCTTTCTCAGAGCCTCCTGCTGCAGCTTCCGCCACAGGGGGGAGCAAGCGGCCCACAGTCAATGTTACAGCTCTCTAAAGGCCCACACGCACACAGCGTGTCTCGCGTTTTTGAGCTTTTCAGATCATCCTGGAGCTTTTGAAGCATGTTCCATGCTGATTCAAGTAAAACAACTGCAATTTCGGTAGAAGTATGCATATTTTAGGGTCTGTTCTTTTTCCGAGCTGTTTGTAAAATTATTTCCCCGCTTGACATGACTTATGTTTTCACATAATTATCAGATGACGTTGCTAAATGTTAACACAGAAAACTGACCACAGGAGGTACACGGTGGAGGAGGGTAAATTGGGCAGTTTTGTGGGTGTATTAGATACTAAAACGAAGAAGAGAAGCTGATGATGCGTGTGGGCCTTTAACACATCCCTTGTAATCATGCCTCACTTCTAGTTTGACGAGCCATAACATTACTGACTTAGCCTATGCTTACCATGTGAACTAGACTTGATGTTCGTGGCTATGGATAACTGATGCTTTAGAAGAATTGTTCCTTATCTGACCTGTGTTCTGTAGCTGTTCCAATGACCTTTGGTATGCACTTTGGATAAAACGTCTGCCAAATAATGTAATATAATACACCATGCAGGGACACAGGAAACTTCAAGCAATTCACATCTTCATATCTGAGATGAGTCATCTAACATGGAATAGTTCCACAGCATAACGCTAGAGGTTTGAAATTATTTGGCTGTAACTTTTGCCGTACCAGCCAAGAATCGGCTTTGGTCCTGACTGACTAACCTTGATGAAGCTCACATGAGGGAGAAAGCTCACACAGTACGTATGCTGTAGGTTCAGCTCAGCTCAGTCTTGTTTTTTTAAAGATTGTTGGAGTTAAAAGGTCCAGTTTTATGTATATGTGAGCATGCTGGGTATGATATCAGAGAGCACATCACTTCCGCTGGTGATGTCACTTCCTGGCAACTGAAAAATAACACAGCACAGCCATTCTAAAAGATAATCTTCAGGATTTCATGATTGGGAATTGTTAGCATCACACCATTGCAGATAATGGTGTGAAAAACAAAACAAAATAAACATCCCGTGAGCAACAGTCCTGTGGGCAAAAACACCTTGTTAATGAGAGAGGTCAGAGGAGAAGGGCCAGACTGGTCGAAGCTGACAGGTGACAGTCACAATAACCATACCTTGCAACAATGGTATGCAGAAAAGCGTCTCTTAACACACATTGCGTCAAACCTGCAGGTGGATAGGCTACAGCAACAGAACACCAATAAGTCTAAAAAAATAAGTAAATAAATACATAATAAACTGTTCACTGAATGTATAGTGCAAATAATTCACTTCAGACCAGCAGTATTGTACTGGAGCCGCTACTTGCATGATGTATGCGCTTCCACTCACCTGTTGCTATGGAAGCGGCGCAGAGGGTCTACCGTTCCATGACAAGACGAGGACAACTAAAATGTCACTCATGTTGAGAGTGCAATCTTCACTGAGGTTTCCTCGCTGTTACAGTACAGCAAGGGAAACGGCTCTTTGGTGGCAAGGAGCTTTTCATAAAGCTCTTCAGACATTTTTACCTTCTGTGTAACGCTAGTTCTGAAACAAAACCGTGGAGTCGGTGCAACAAGGTCAAGTTAGTTCGGCAACTTAACGTTAGTACGCAGATAAACCCACCATCGTTGAGGGAAGATGTTAGCGAGCTCGTCTTAATTATAATAAATTATCGTTATTGCTGGCCAACAGATGTTGTTAGCATACTCGAGTAAACTAAGACAGGCAGTAGTTTAGCTAGCTAGCTATCCTAGTTAACTAACGTTAGCCAAATTAACCAGCTAGCTAGAACAAAAGCCGTATTCGTTCTTATTTTGGGAGCTAACATTAGCAAGTACCAAACAGTTTTGGAATTTCCTTAAACCTAAGGTCAGTAATATGCAATTTAAGAAAACAGTAATTTCTTAATCGCATAGTTTACAAAGCTGATGTTTTGTTCGTACAGGACAGGATTTCTACAGCAACTCCACCCCATTTGCCAAACAACGTTAAGTTAACGTTAGCTAAGGAAATCTGTGGCTCGCTAAGGAGGCTGTGTCTTGGGTTACTCGAGCATTAGCCCAGTGATTTGAAGGTGGATTAGGATCTGGCCACCCGTCTGAGATTAGCTACAGCACCATCTAGTCTGGCGGATTATATCCTTTAAACCGTGTAAAGACTGTGACATTATTTAATCAAGGTATATTGTAATTTAGCTAATATCATTGAAAGCGCATAACTGATAGTTTTCCTCCCTGTGACACTACTACTACACGTATGTACACACGGCATAATTTGGTCTGGCTATGTAAACTGTTTATTTTTCCGACGTAAGTGTGTATCATTCTATTGCGTTGTGCTGAAATAGTTTTCGCATTGTCAGATTTATCAAATAAACCCTAGTCCTTATCTGTGTTGTTCTCTTAGCACTTGAAACTGAACCTCCTAGTCTAGGGTCTTTCAGCGCAGTTGTTCCTGGTGGTGGGTATGCACTTTGCACGTACGTCGCTCTGTTTCAGAGCGTCAGCCAAATGCCAATAATGTAACGTAATATGACGTAATGGTATTTCTGAGTCAGTCCAACGAATGATCCGATAAGATCCATACAGTACGACTGACATACTAATTGCAGATATCACAACAAAACACAGTCAGCAGTAACATAACGTATAAGAACAGTTTAACGCGTATGTCCCTTAATTACAAGAAAACCACGCATGTACCGTTCTACAGTGAAATGACGTCAGCTCTGAAATGACTTCGCTCAGCGAATGATCTCACCTACTGAGTAATCCTACTTAAAGAAAAATGCAACATGAAAACGTTTTTTCCTGGTGAGATCGTCAAACAGTGAGCTGTTTGGTTGGTACTTGCTAATGACAGCTGTTTGGTTGAACTTTATTTACTCAAGTATTATCAGAGGGATATAAATGTTTGAATGACGTTAAAGCTAGTCTGCTACTGAGCTGAACTGAATAAAAACATATCATCCACTAGCTACTGCATTGCCCTCCAGATCTACTTTCTTTGAGTAATGTCACACAGAATATCCCTCCTCTTGTCCCAGTATAACTGAACATCTATGTAGACTATAGCATTTGGTGTAACATTTTGTGTTTTATAATCCCTATTCTCATGTAATTAACATTGTGTTGCACGCATTATCTTTGAAATGCAGTACAATTTAATTTACTTTAATCTTACAATTGAGACTGCCTTGAGACAGGAATACTTTCAGCACAGATACTTCCCTACGTGCTTAGTGTTCAGGTGATATGCATACTGTGCAAGTATGTCAGCGTGTGAATGGCAGCATCGGAACACGTTGGACTGGTTACTGGTTTTGATTTCCCACCGCACCAACACTTAATATTTTATTTTGATGTTCAGTTAGTGTTCTTTTTGTTGTATTCCCATTTATTTTATTACCTTGGATACCTAAATAAAATACCCAACAAATCTGCTCGGTCTTGTTCCTCTTTTCTCCCATTTTAAAAAAGAAGGGGGTGAAATGTCACTTTAGAGAAACCTCCATTCCGTGCACAGTTATCCACATTCTGACATGAACTCATAGAATCCATTCCTTGTGATAAATAAATGATGATTGGAGTGCTGATGTTTAACTCCCTGCAACTGTCTTTTCACTGAGAATGTGCAAGATGATTGCTGGTGGGGGTTTGTTTCTACCTGAGCCCAAGTGTACTGTGTGTATGCTCTGCGGTCAACCGGTCAGATACACTGCACTTGAAGCCCAGTCAGAACTGCAGGGTCTGCTGTTATTACACAAGCCTGACTGCTTCTGATGGAGCGCAAATGTATTTGTTTCACCAAGGCAGGGTTGCCCAAGCTTATCCGAAATGGGCCAGTGTGGGTTGCATATGTACATTGGACATGCATATGTAAAATGATGACAAAAATAAGAAAACATCCAACTGATTATAATACGGAACAGCTCTAATTGTTATTCACCAGAAATGATGTGTGCGCCAAGAAATAAGAAAACATAAATGTTAATTTTTGCACTTGTGTTGACAGCTATAATAATGGAAATCAAGTGATATTACATAAGTGGATGCAAATCATGCAACTCAAGACTTTCTGCAAGAAATTTGTTCATGATTCACATCGATGAAAACCATTTTCATTTTCCTGTGTGACAGTTGATGGATCGATTCAGAAATTTTACATAAGACACACATTTCCACTGTATCCCATTTTTATACATTAGTGTTTCTAGAAATATATCAACTTTATCAGGATTGTATGGAAATGTAAAATTCAGTTATTCAGGTGTGCAGGCCAGACCACCATTCATGCACTGAGCAGTACCTATTTCTCAGGTTTTAAAAACACAGTTGACAAGCATTTGCCCTCCAAAGGACACAGAGTACTGGACTCCCATACAGGCAATTCCCAGGACTGTACTGTAAGTTTTACGTGGCATGCTTTTGAATCAACATAAATCAACTTGTGTTAGAACCTCGGATAACTGTAGGCTACTTTCAGTGTGTTAGCAGTGCTCCTTGTGTTTGAACCTCAGGATAACTGCAAGCTACTTTGAGTGTGTTAGCAGTCCTGCTTGTGTTTGAACCTCAGGATAACTGTAGGATACTTTCAGTGTGTTAGCAGTTTTGCTTGTGTTTGAACCTCGGGGTAACTGTAGGCTACTTTCAGTGTGTTAACAGTGCTGCTTGTGTTTCCTCCCACCTCGCAGTATGTCACCCTGCATCCACGCATGGCGTTCGATGCATCAGAAGGCTGATATTCTATTCTCAGTGCTGCTCTCCGAGGACAATCTGCTCCCAAAGTTACATAACGGACTGTACGCAGGGACATAAATGGCCTTGCCACTGAAGTGAAGTACAAATGAACTACATTAATGAATTAATTTGTTTCAGATGTTACTGCGGAATTCAAATATAGTCTGTACATATTCTGTTGCAGTAGTGGCAATGGGTTAAGATGAAATTAAGGTTAAATTGTCTTATCAAAGTAATCCTAAAAAAATTTTTTTAACACACAATATATGTAAGACATAAAACTTTTTTCAAAAAACCCTCTGATCACTCCAGGTGCATGCAGTGAAGAAAAAAAGGAAAGGTCAATGTGATGTGATTGCCATTGGGTGAAATGATTGCTTAGAACCATTATGTACAGATTCAACTCAACCTTAAACTCTAAGCATATGAGTGCACCCAAACCATGCCAGAAAAATGCACCCCACATCATTACAGAACCGCCATAACCCTTCAATGATGGAACACAGTTGTGATTTGTTTCTTTTGTTCATGTTTTGTTTATGTTTTGTTTACTGTTGTACAGTACGAGAGTCCCATGGTCCCTACAGTAGATGGTTATGAAGTTATGAAGTGGATATTAATTACATTAGTGAAGAAGAATTGCGGGAACCACCCAAACACTGACAGTTGATAAGACTAAGCAGGGGACAATCCCCCTGGAGCTGTGAGGGTTAAGTGCCTTGCTCAAGGGCCCAACAGCTGTGAGGATCTTATTGTGGCTACACAAAGGACCACTACAGGCTGCATTTAAACGTGTGCTAAATGGTTTTCCAGAAGGGTTCCCTATAGGAAGTAGAACAGCACAGTTAAGTGACTATTTAAACGATTTTGCATTTAACTTAGACATTGATAGTCAGCTCAAGTCAAATTTATTTATAAAGCAGATTTAAAACCAACCGGAATTGACCAAGAGAAATTTTCAGTTCAAAATTGTCTAACCTAAATTTCCATCCATTATCTAACCCGCTTAGCAGATAATGGATTGGGGCAGGGCTATCCCACATAGTTGTAATTACAATGCTCCTGCCATGAGAACATGACAACAAACCACTAATAATAAAGAAGGATAGAATATTTTGAGAACAATATCTCTTGCACAGATACATTGAAATGTTTTAATGCATAAGTACACTGGCATGTTTGATGTTTTCCTGGTTTATTGTTTTCTTTATTAAAGTGCTTGATATTCTGCTTCTACACAACACATAGGTGTTGTGTAGAAGCAGAGTGTAATATGAGCATTTTCAGGCTGGACTAATTGGTTAACAGTAAGGGTGTACTCTAGGGCATAGCCTACCGCAAGCATATTTCTGAGTCTTTAAGAGACAACCTACATTGCTAAGCAAATACTAAAACCTAATGTGGACTAGGAAGTCTGACTGGGAGATTGGTGACCCAGTTACCCAGACCCAACTAATATTATCAGGAAGGTTGCCCTAGCCTAGTTTAGAATCCTGTCTGAAAATGGGATTGAGACCGTACAATCAATTCAAGATGACCCATATGTAGAACGGAGCAGCTCTGGTATAATCTTCCACACAGCCTCCGTACTCTTTGAACTGCCTAATAACTACTTTGCTCATATTGATATGCTGTCCAGCATGACCTTTTAATATCATACAGTCATCATGAAAATTGTATCATTGGCTTGATAATGAGACCATGACATTATTTATATCAGTGCATTGCCATGCCAGGCTTTTATTTGTGTCATATGAACACCTGCTAAAAACAGATGCGTATGTTATTAGTATATTTTACTCCTCTTTGCAGTCGTAAATTTATGTTCGGTAAATACATACACAGTGAAGTAAGTCTCCTTCAAGCGCGAAATATGAAGCCACTCATAATAAAAAATAAAACAGTTTACGGGGACAGAATTAAAATGTTACAACCGACTTGTTTTGTAACAGTTTCTAAACCTGTCCAATGAGAACAGCTGCCAACGGTCACGTGACCTCGTTTATGTAACACTTTTTTTTACGTAGGATCTTTATTACAGAACGATGGTTTCATTACAGAGACGCGTGTGGGGCAGGAGGCTAAGAGCAAAGAAAATGCGACCGGTATCTGTTACTTCCGAACAAGGAACAATATTTTTTTAACAACAGATAGTTATACCCGTGTATAGATATGGGAACGAAGGGTGTAGAAGGCTTTGTCATGCTGGAGCTCGCCGCTGAAGCCTTCCAAGCAAAAAACTTTCAGCTTGCCGCTGACATCTACGAATGCCAACTAGAAAATTTCACCGACCACGCTACTCAACAGGAGCTGCTATTGAAACGAGCTGATGCGTTGGCATTTGACGGCAAGCTTAGCGAGGCTTTCGAAATCTACCAGAGGGCTTCTAAAATCGAGAGGTTACGACCTGCGCAGCTTGAAAATCTGACAGAATGTCTGACCAACAGCATCCAAAGAAAAGAAGGGATTGTCCGTTTCAAGACCCAACAGGAGCAGGACACTACAACATGCGGCGGATGTGATGCTTTCACATGTAGGATATGTTGTGGAATTCTGTGCGAGCCGGTAACACTGCCTTGTGGACATTGCTTTTGCAGAAAGTGCCTGGAGAGGGAAAATGTGCCAGTTTGCTGCAAAGAATGCCAAGACTGTTCAAAACTCACCGATGTGCTGAGTTACAGAGTCAACGTGGTGCTTAGCAACTTGTTGTCCAAATGGTATCCCTCTCAGCTGCTTGTTGTTGAATTGAGGCATGAGGGAAATAGGTTATATGCAGAGAAAAAACTGGAAGCTGCTTTGGAAAAATACAACGAAGCTATACAAAAAGGTAATTGAACCATTGTTGGTGCAGTGGTATTTTTTATTTGCTGGATGCCTGCATGTCTTCATTGCGTTTACGTCCATAGTATATGTAGGCTAATGCCAATAATTGTTTTCTATTGGTCTGTGTTCCAAATAGTGCCGCAGTATATTGATTAAATTCCTGCCAATCGCGGTAATTTCATGTGTGATAAGGTGTTGGATCTGACCGGTTACTTCTTGTATAACACGTTATATAGGCTACATCATGAAATACATTAGAATGTGATGGTTTGCAGCAATGTTGTGAAATCAATTTGGTTAATGTTTCAATATTGTTTCATAACGAGAGACATTAAACAACGTCTGTAGACAGTGAATAGGGGGATGCGTGGAAGTTAAATAAGATGTTAATGTAGGGCAGCGGAACAAACATTGCATAACCTCTCGCTGCATTTTTGTTAATCGCCACTGAGCGCCTTTGATTGTGTAACCTACAATATCGCCGTAATATGTAGGTCAAAGGTTCTAAAGATTCAGTCAAGCACTGTTTTGTCTTTATTAAATGACGATTGCGAATGGTAATTGTGATCGCGCATATCGTCTGCAATTCGGGAAGTCGTGCATCGGGAATTTTGATATTTCGGCGAAGCAGATATGGTTAATCTCGAAAACGGGATATTAAATTAGACACGAAGATATATTTTTTGGAAAATTGGAATGATTTTAATTACATGGTTGCAACAGTTACACAATTCCACTCTACCCCACGCTGTCGCAGCTTACCTAAACCATTTTTGTCTAAACTTTCTTGCACACGCTTATGTGAGCAGGGCATGTAGAATCTCGTTTAAATGGCACGCTCACGCTCGCAACACCCAAGAGCTTAACACAGGCCTATACAGCTATGACAGTAATAGTTTAAACGATAGATTATTATTCATAATAATCCTAATAAAAAGTCGTACATGAAATATGTCGATCGTTTAAATGGCCACTGAAAGGAAATCGTGAGTGAAAGATAGGTGATATACAGTGTATTGCTGGAAGTAACCAGGGTCAATTCAATTCATCTGCGGTGTGGTTTTGGCGTGGACGTTCACGAGTTGTATTGTGTTATTAGGAATTACATTGTAATGCACTCAATATCCTTTCATATAATTGAATCACACTGTAAAGAAACCCATGGAATGTGTGCATTTAATAGCTTTTTTATGTTTATTGTTAGCTCCAAGGGACCATTTGCTGTTCAGAAACCGTTCACAGATAAACTCTGCCCTGAGAAAATCTGAAGATGCATTGAGCGATGCAGAGATGGCATGCAAACTACAGCCTCATTGGTTAAAGGTGACCTTCAGTCTCTTGTAAAATATGTAGGAGCATCTATTGCTTTTTAATTTACTCCTTTGAATAGTAGGCTACTGAAATATTGAATGTTTTTATGTATGTCTTTGTTGATGTCCCAGTGTATGATAAATCGTCTATGGATTTAACAAAATGTTAATCAGTTATAGTGGTGGCAATTCAGCTGTAGATTTTTTTAAACCAGAATAAACTTTATTTTACAGGGACATTTAAGGAAAGCGCAAGCCCTTCTTTTGCTGAAGAAGACAGAAGAAGCTTTAGCAGAGTATCTGTTCTGCATTGCTTTAGAACCGGAAGGCAAACTGGCAAAGCCAGAAGCTCAAAAGGTAGGTGCTAATTTCACTGGAAAAACTAAAGCTTTGATTCGGTGCAGTGGGTAGCACTGTCACCTCACAGCAAGAAGGTCCCAGGTTCGAATCTCTTTCTGTGTGGAGTTAGCATGTTCCCCATGTGTTTGTGTGGATTTCCTCCCACAGTCCAAAGACATTTAGGTTAGAGTTAGTTACCCATAGGTATGATTGAATGGTTTGTGTCCTCTGCAATGCATTGGCAACTTGCCCAGGGTGTATTCTTGCCTCTTGCTCAATGCATGCTGGCATAACAGCCCCAACCACAAATAAGCAGGATAATTGGTGTATTGATTTCAAATAATTGAAAAAACAAGTGCAAACTTTGTTGTAGAACTGAACTAGCTTTGTCTGGTGACTCTTATATTTAACTTATTAGTTTATTTGTCAGAGACAATGCAGAGAACAGTGTAACAGGTTACAGTAACATGAAACAGATGTGTTGCATATAGGATTTCTAGCCAAGGCTAATTTGTGATCCCTGTCCTTGGTTAGGCTTTTCTACTTAAAAATAGGTATTTGAAATGAAACTGTGATCTCTTTAGCTGCTGAGTGACCTCTTCGCTCCAGTCCCCGACAACGTCCAGGAGAGGATACCGGACTGCAGCAGCCTGCTGTCCTCCCGGGCCAGAGTAAAGGGACATGCAGTGACCTCTCTCAGCTCACCTGGCGGTGCCATGTCACTGAGTCTGTACAAGGTGAGCGATGTGGAGCTGTGGTCAGTATTGCTTTCTGTTTGACTGAATATGTGGAGAATACATTTTCCCTTTGCCGGGTGACATGGGGAGAGCAATGTGGTTTTAAGTATGTCACTCTGTGGAGCATATAAATATGATTGTGTCCTTGAAATCTATTGCTTTCAATTACCAGTACTGATTGGTCTGTAGCCTGTAGCGTAGTGGTTAAGGTAAATGACTGGGACACGCAAGGTCGGTGGTTCTAATCCCAGTGTAGTCGCAATAAGAGCAAGGCCCTTAACCCTGCATTGCTCCAGGGGAGGATTGTCTCCCGTTTAGTCTAATCAACTGTACGTCGCTCTGGATAAGAGCGTCTGCCAAACGCCAGTAATAATGTAATGTAACGTCTTGCTCTCTCTCTGTCTCTCTCTCTCTCCCCTTCCATCCCTCCCTCCCTCTCCCTCTCTCTCATCCCATCTCCTCCTCCTTGCACCAAGAAGAATGGCAGCACATCTTCTCCAGAAGGTCTGAGGCCTCTGGCGGCGTGTAATCGCAGTAAAGAAGCGGACGGCGGGCGAGCGAGGCATGGCTGCTGTGGGGAGGGCAGGGAGGACGGGGGCATCGCCTCGCTGTACCACTCCGCCGTCCTGGACGGCCGCTACCTCCTCAAGCGCAAGCGCAGCGCCGACGAAGACGTGGAGGAGGACGAAGAGGAGGAGGGAAGAGCAGCGGGCGGCAGAGAGTGGCCGTGTAAACGCGCAAAGTCAAGTAAGCTTGAAGACCAATCAGGGCTCGACCCTGCTCCCGTGCAGCGACTCCTGTTCCCGTGTATTTTTTTAAATTCACGTGTGTTCATTTAAAAAAATTATTTAGAAGCACATCTACCCATTGAGATGTTAGCTTGCTCTTCAAGCAAGGCTTTCTCAACTTGGAAAAATGTTAGCATTAGCCTCAGACCTGGGTCAAATGCTGAGCTGGTTAACGTATAGCCCTGGCACTTGTCAGGTATTCAGAGGAGCTCGAGTGATGTGAACAACAATAGGCCCTAATCCCTGGTCCCTTTCACAGACGGGAGGCTGAAAGAGGGGACCACCTCTTGGTCCTCGGTGGTGGCAGGCCAACTTGATGCGGCTGATCTGGAGTGCTCCTTATGTATGAGGTATGACGCTGCTATTTCCTGTAGACTGCTACCCTGTAAATATCAGTCCTCTTTCTTTGGCTGCAGCATAATGTTTTATGAACCCATCTGAAGAATGTAGTTGTTTCCTTGTGGTTTTAGTGTTTCAAGGTTAATTAGAGGTAAAGCTGTTGAGAGCCTGTGCCCCACCTAAAACTAGTAACATATTTTTTTATTGTTACTTCTCTTTCCTTGCACTTCCAGTCATGTTTATAGTTTTTTCATTAGCCTAAGTGACTAACTGGGGTTATATCTGACCCCGGACATATACTTTTATTTATATATTAATGGTAATATATTTGAACCTTCCAAAATTTGTCCTCAGTAAATACAATCTGGTGTATGCCTTAATTTGGAGTGATGTGATGATTCGGTGATGACATACTCTTTGGGGTGATATATGACCCCAGTCAAAAGCAACACATTCCACCAATGTGGGCACAAGATATCAAGTGACACATACCCACAGATGTTTTTGGCAGGTAAAATGATGTTCCAAATTGAAATGACTGTATACATATGCTCAATTAATATGTCAGAGGGTATATTTTAAAATGTTTTGTTTTTTATGAAAATGAAATGTAATTTACATGTTTAATGACATTTATATAAGAAAAACTGTTTTTGAATTAATTGGGGCTTCTTTTTTTGAAAGTTTGAAACTGGGGTCATATCTGACATTAGTGTGTACGTCTTATGTTGGTCGCTTGAGTGTTAACCTGAAAGTATGACCAATGTCAGGCAGCTTCTGCCAATTAATTTTATGATTTTGTAAAATGCCACGGCAGTATTAGAACATAAGAGTAATTTAAGATGACAACAGGCCTGTCACACACCAGGGGCCACCCCTGGGAGGAACAGAATGGACACAGGGATATGAGGACATTCCAGTTTTCACTGCTGTTCTATTGTATGAGACACAGGGAGAGATAGTGTGCTGTTCAGACTAAAATAAACAAACTAATCCCTCTGTTTACCTTTGTGGAAAGGAATGACAAACTAAAAAAAGCAAAAGCAAACCAAAACAGTGAAAGCTTTTCAGCTTTGTTTCACGTTTCTCATCTCTTGTGGTCGCGGCCACTCTCTCGGTGTGCAGTTTCCAGTCTCAGACGCCTACTGAGAAGCGTAGCACACCTTTAAACCTCGGACCGGTTTTTAAAACAACACCTGTGTTCCCTGTGTTCACAGGGCCATTCTTACAAAGCCTTTCAAAAACAGACATTTCAATACATTCACCAACCATTGTTGTCTCAAAGCTACTTTATGGGAAGTGGGATATATTAGTAATAGATTTTTTTGGCAGATTTCACAAACCAGAATGATTGGCAGAGCTTTGGAATTGATTAAACAGAAATGATAACTCGACAGAGCAGACAGGCTATCCAGAGGCAATAGTGATCAGCTGGAGTAGAGTTGTACTTGAAAACTAGTGGGAAAGATTGTGTTTAGTTAGCCCTTGGTGAGGGTGTGATGGGAATGTTATTCCGGAAAACTAGTGGGAATGATTGTGTTTAGTTAGCCTTCGGTGAGGGGGTGATGGGAATGTTATTCCATCATGTGTGATGATGTCTGTCTTTTCTCCATCTTAGGCTTTTTTTTGAACCAGTCACCACGCCGTGTGGGCACACCTTCTGTCTGAAATGCCTGGAGAGATGCCTGGACCACAACTCCAAATGTCCTCTGTGCAAAGAGGACCTCTCTGAGGTAGAGTACTGCCTAGACTGGCAGATTTTCTAAAAAAAAAAATAGGCAAATAGGCCTAATTTTATTATTTGCCAATGGGGTAAGAAAATGTAACCTGTCAAGCAAACGGGAACCTATAACAAGGCAATATTTTCTACTTGAGTAGAAGTGTGGTTACAAGACCAAAACACATGTTAAGACAGACCTTTTTTACAGTAAAAGTTTTAACTCTTTATACGTTTTTCCCCACAGTACCTGGCCCAGAGACGATACTGTAAGACCTTCCTGATGGAGGACCTCATTGCCAAGTACCTTCCAGACGAGCTCCTGGACCGTCAGAACGTCCACGAGGAGGAAGTCGCTGAGCTGTCCAAGTAAGCCGTGAGGCCATTAGCCAAACACTGGAATGTACAGACACGATCTACACCCTAGAAGGCCTGGATTCAACATAATCACAGTGCATCTCATCAAATTACACGCTTTGAACTTAAAACACGTACAAATAACTATTTTTATACCCGCTTTTATACCCTACAACTGTTCGGTTATTTCAGTGGCCTGCTAAATGCTGTTGTGTATGAGTATTGAAGACATATTAAATGCTTTCTTTATGGGTCAAGGCCTGGTGCACTGTGTTTATTTATAATCTAGGCCGTGTTCTCTTTTGCTCTCTTGTGTCGCTCAGGACCTTTACGCTAGCCTTCAGTTGTAATTAGATTAGTGCTGATCCCAGATAGGGCCTGTTGTCCTTTCAGTCAATACGTTGTTGTGCTGCTTGAGGTCTGTGTCTCATGGCCGCCCGGTTTCTGATTGCAGCCTGAATAAGAACGTGCCTATATTTGTCTGCACCATGGCCTTCCCGACCGTGCCCTGCCCCCTGCACATCTTCGAGCCCTGCTACCGCCTCATGATCCGCCGCTGCATGGAGATCGGGACTAAGCAGTTTGGAATGTGCCTCAGCGATCCCGTCAAGGGGTAAGGAGCCAGGCTCTAACCGGGTGTCCCACACTGCGCTATCTCCGTGGCTCCTCCTCGGTGTGAGAAGAGGGTTAGCCGCTACAGAATCGTCAGCGCTGTCATTCAGATCATTGGACATAGTTTAACCCTTTAGGCATAAGAGAAATTCCTAGATTGGTTAAAAAAAATAAGTACCTACTACTGCTTTCGTCAAAGTACAAAACAAAACTCTTATTACATTGTGTGTTTTGGATAGGGGCATGTTTTTCTGAAGGTTCTCATGGATCTGAAGGAATGCTTTATTTTTTTAAAGTATGTATTCAAATTTCTGGATCTGTTATCTGCACAGAAGGGCTGTATATGTCTGTTCATGATCAGTGTAATAATCAGGGCGATTGATAGATGTTTACTGTGATGTATTAAGTAGATACAATTTGACAGATGGAGCTGGATTAGAATTTCAGTAGGAGCAATATGCTCGCAGTCTGACCAGACGTGTATTTCAATACCATGCTATAGCAATAATGTTTTTCTGACATTCAGTTAGAGAGGGTTTGATTGTGAACGAGGACGACCTGGTCTCTCGCCCTCTTCCCGGTTTAGCCCGTAGGTGATGTGCAGTATTCCTAAATCTCGTTCCTGTGTCGCAGGTTTGCAGATTACGGCTGCCTCCTGGAAATCCGGAGTGTGGAGTTCTTTACGGACGGCCGCTCCGTCGTGAACACCGTCGGAAAGAGAAGGTTCCGGGTCGTCCAGCATAGCCAGAGAGATGGGTACAACACAGCGGACATCGAGTATTTGGAAGACAAGAAGGTATGATTGGTCACTTTGCTCGTGCTCCATTACTTTCATAGAAAGTATGTTCTTTGGTATTTATTTTAGTTGACATGTAAAGACATTGGTTATATTTATAGACTTGGGTCAAATAGGTCATCATTTTGGATTCAAATGCTTTTCTACTCTTTACTGAGCTTACCTGGTGTATTGGAACTCATTAAATATGCTGAAAAGGTGCAAGCCCTGCTTTCCGGTCCTCTTGGTTGGCTCAGTTGCACCAAGTAAGATCAATTGAACACGGAATAGTATTTGAATCCAAAGTATTTGAAAACAATTGTTTACTTGACCCAAGTCAGATATTTGCCAGTCATTTTAGTCAGGCTTTCATTTCTTTCATGTGCATGTTTATGGCCTGTTTTGAAGGGTGTGGTGTGAAGTTGTTGTGAAACAGGAAGTGATGTGGGTGTGATTGACAGATGGAGGGGGAACAGGAGGAGGAGCTTCGGAAGCTGCAGGACTCTGTGTATGAGCAGGCCTTGATCTGGGTGAGCTCCCTCAAGCCCGAACAAAGGGAGAGGATTCTGGGACACTTCGGACCCATGCCAGAGAAAGAGCCAGAACCGCAGGTAGGCCAAGTGTTTTTCTGCCAGGAGTGGTCCTGTACTGCAGATATATTTGTTCATATAAAAAGAACAGAGCTTCATTCCTTTCAATGACTTGCAAACCACAAGGGTAAACAAATAATTGGATTCATGTCAAAAGTAATGTAATTATGTTGAAAGGTTTGAGTGCTATCTGCCGATACTACAGTTGTAAAATACAAGTTTTGCATGTTCATATCTTTCATCGCTGGAAATTTTTTTTTCACTGGTTTACCTTTTGTATATTGAAAGAACAACCGAGAGCATAATAATTAATGTCTGATGAATGGTATAATCAGAAGCTCTTGATTTCCTAAAGGGTAACTTTGTCATATTTGTGAATCAGTGCACCAGTCATTATTGGTTGCTAATGCTCATGCTAATGCTAACGTCACACCACAGATGTTTTGGCTAACGGTATGCTAGTTAAAAATGAGCTCGGCCATGACGCCTGCATGTTGACCTTCCCTAGGTGGGTCCGAACGGGCCGTCCTGGTGCTGGTGGCTCCTGGCGGTCCTGCCCCTGGAGGGCCGGGCCCAGCTCCCCTTCCTGGCTATGACCGCCCTGAAGGACCGGCTGATAGGCATCCGGAGGGTCCTCCTCTTCATGTCCCGAAACCGCTCCCGATGACCTGCTGTCTGCGGCAACAGTCTTCCCACACGCCCATCTGTCCCAGCCGGTCTTTCAGGAGGCCAGATTCCACATGCCCTTCTGCGCAGAAGTACTGCCTGGAGGATGGATTTTTACTGTTATCACTGACCGGGATTTAAAACAAGAAGATGAACAAAACCAGTATCAGTTCTGTCTCTGGATTGGTTACCCTTTTCTGACTGTGATTTGCAACCTATGTGCTTTAAAAGAGTGAGCTCAATGGACAGAGATGTGGCTTGTGGTTTTCAGCGGACAAGTTACCTGGGAGTGACGTTCAGATCTCGTTTAAGTGTACTTTGTGTGCTGGACCTACATCTGCAAAACACTTCCCTTCAACGGCGTGACAAAACCTTGTCTGTCCTTTCTCCCGTGAGAGACCCAGGGTTTCGTTTTTTTTGTTTTCTTCAGTGTTATTTATGGTTTGTGTGTGTGTATCACACTGTTTACATCGCTTGGATCAATGGTTCATCAAGTATCATTCAGGTGAAATGATTCATTTCTGAAAGACTTTTCCTTTTTTCCATCTGTTACTTGTACTATCCTTGGCTGTTTGGTTAATGATTTTATAAATGATTATCTATGATATTCTAATTAAAGTAAAAGACACAGAGCACCAAACAAGTCCCTGTAACCATCCAGGGCAGCCCTAATCTGCAGTGTGCTTGTGTTAAGAAAACGGCAGTCAGTTTAAAGGACTAAAAAACACTAATTTGGCTTAACGGTAAATTTAAGTGTGAAAACACAAAACCCAGACACAATATTGCCTTATTTTGTCTACTTGACCATTCATGTACATGCTGTGCAAGGGATATGAAAGGGTGACATAAGTAACAGTAAGTTCAGCCTACTCTGATGCTTGTCTGTTTATCAGTGTGGTCTTTACTCATTAGAAAAAAGGGCATCGCTATGGGTTCAATCGCTTTTACCCAAACTTTCCATTCCCAAAGCTGAATAATATTTTTATCCATGTTATACTAACTTTCTTTTTATATCTTACTCTCAACCAGAGTTTATATGACTGAAAGAGGAGGGAAAAGGCATCCACTCCTCTGCTGCTTCGATACAGTTAGAGAGGCAACATCTAGACCTGGGCTAACCACAACCAATCTGGCACTTGTGCTGATACCCATGCCACCATTTTAAATGATAGCGCAAATGCTAAATTCAATCAGTTTCCACATTCATAGAACTGGCTGAGCGCAGATATCAAACAATTCATGAAATTAAAATGTTACAAATTGTATTTTCATAAAATATTTTTATCCTTGTTTACTTAATTATTAAGTGGGGAACATGAGACTAGCGAGCTACTGAATGTCTAGTTTACTTGTGAGTTTGGCTGATAAAAAGGCCAAATTAAAAAAAAATTATAAAGAGATTCAGATAATAATAATGATAATAATAATAATAATAATAATAATAATAATAATTATTATTATTATTATTATTATTATTATGCAACTTATAAGGTAGGTTGCATCATCGTAATAGCCACAATTTCAGTATTGGGCCAATTTGAATAAATTTATTTTAAGCTACTATTGGCTGATACAAATATGCCCCAAATATTTTCTTGAATCCCTAATCTAGGCCATTTGCCTGCACAATATGATTTATTTAAAATATGCATGAATGGCTCTCAGAATCAAAATTCCATCCAGCTGGATAACTGTTTTTGAATGAAAATAGACATGTAGGTATTAATGATGCTGAGTTCAATGTGAATATTAAGCAGGGAAATAGGACGGTTGTTTCACCCTTATTCTGAAATAGAAATGCATATCATATGGAAGAAGTGGCTACTACAGTGCTAAGATTTGGAGTAATTGTTTGTATCACTACAAGTGGTTTATTTTTTCAGTGTCATCTAAGCCTGGACTTGCCTTTGCGTATCTTTTAACACATTTGCACCATCAGACACAGCCTGAGGGGTACCTGTGGCATTCCTATTTTGCACTTGCTGGGGTTGCTTCCTAAGATTTTATCTCTAAAACGCCAACAAAAACAGTTCACAGGTGTGCAAATGCTTCTACAGGCTGGGGTCGTGTTGCAGTGGCATTACAAAGCTGTTTGTTATTGGAGTCCTGTGTCTCCTCTGCTCTTGTTTATGTAGAGAAGGTCGGCATATTAGTATTCTCTTATAAGTATCTACATCATGCAACTTAAAAGAAGTAGGCTCCGATTTATTTTTTTTGTTTGTTTTTTGAAAATTCAACATGTAGTGCCTTATGTTTGACTACATTAAATGATACCGTACCATGCAATAATAATAATTCTTATAATAGAATTCAGCAGAAAGTAGCTTTTTCTGTAGCTCTTAGGAAGTATCTTTGTGTTTAAAATTTAAACAAAATATTCACGTTCCACTTCTGGGCACCGAAGACATCATTTTACAATATAAAATGAAGATGATACAGGGATTTAATTTTGTGGGAATCAAAATGTGTTTTGATCAATTGGCTCAACACATATACATTTTGACAGTTGCATATTTCTGGCAAGAACCATGCGCTAGTCCTTATTTACACAAAGCAAATACTGTGGAGAAAGAAAAAGAGTAATAGGAAATGGCAGTGCAAATTGTCGGAGACCTATTGTAAAGTTAGTCTTTATGGCCATCGGAATTGGAACGGCTGCTGATGTTTCATTTACTGGAGTTTTAAATGTCAGGAAAAAAAATGTAATTAAATCACGGCCCTGCTGGGAAAAACAGCTCAGGCTAGGTTTTGAAACAGCTGGTTGACCAGTTAAACCAGCTCAATACACAACATGGTTTGATCAGCTCAGCTGTTTCAAAACAGTATGTTTTGAAACAGCTGGTAGCTGGTATTTCAAGCTGGTCATAGCTGGATTTTACACCAGGGGGGTGACATTTTACACAAGCCGTACTTAAAGAAGGTGTTTGTAAATCATATTAGCAGGAATAACTTGTAATTGTTCATTAATTATTTATGTGACATAGTCATGAAGATGTTATGGGTTGATATATGGCCACCTTATGAAACAACTCAACAGATACTTACACCAAAGTGTGACCACAATCATACTTACAGATTCAATTTGATATTTTTATTTCTGTTATTTGATGAAATGGTTTGAGTGTTCTTACTAGTGATTGCAGGTTAAGACAGTTCAATCACATGGGAAATTTGAATAATGCTATACTTGTAAAATGAGTTACATTTTCCTGACTTTTATAAATCCAACACTTTGATTTGCACACTAATTATGAATGCTGACCTACCTCTGTGACGTGCATTTAGTTAATCTGCTCAAATAAGCTAATCAAAGAGAAATATTTTGATTTGGGGTATTTATATTTATAAAGTAGCGACTAGTGAACATAAGTTCTGTTTTGGTGGCTGTGTGATATTTGTAAAATTGCCTCTTAACTAAATCTGTGTTTACATCACTGAATGTATGTCATAGACGTAGTTGTTCTGTTTGATTGTGTTACAATAGTAATTTGTTTATGATATTGTTATATAGTGTACATATTCTATTAAAATTTTGTTCATAATTTTGGAGTTACCCAAATTATTTCAATACTCTCGCTCTCACTCACTCACCAACTCACTCAGAGAAACAAATAATAATTTTGCTGGAAACCTTTTGAGGGCAGAATTGACTAAAAAGAGGTCATCATATGGACTAAACTGTTGGAGTGAGACGATATCAGAAATAGCGGGCTTGGTTCTCGGTCTGCTGGGAGACAGGGTAGAAGACTGTGCAAAGTCAAAAGACAGAGGGCACATTCATAACTGCGAATCAGTGCCGTTTATGCAAGAGCATTAATGTAGGTCAGTGGCAGGAGGAAGGATGGGCAGGCGCGACCCAATGACCCACATACGCTCCTGCCCTGCCTTTTTGGAGGGCGTTTGGAGGACGTCGTGGGCCACCGTGGCGTCTCCTAACTGAAGGAGCATGTGCGTTAGATTAAGGGGACGGGTGTAATTTGATGTCCCTCTGCCTAATGGAAAATTAAATGAGGCTTATGCAAAGGGAGCAGTTTTATGGGTATACTGAGAGAGGGAATGGAGTGATAAGACAGTGAAAATGATATATCCTGCAAGATTATTTTTATGAGGTGGCACAGGAGGTGAGTAAGTCAGAATTTTAGAAAACTGGAAACTCAAACTTGGATTACTGGTTTTGTAAAGAGATCATGAATATTTAAAAGCATTGCATTGACAAAGAGTAAAATGATACAGAATACTGGCAACATTCAACAGTACTCTCCGTTCAAATTTTAATTGCTTTCAGTAACTCCATTTTGTAAAATAGCCAAGAGTGCAAGTTTTGCACTGTGGTAAAAAGGAGTCGACAACTCTAATCAGGAGCTTTTCCTGCCTCCTTCCAAGATCAGATCATTCACCACACAGTCCCTGGGCCAGAATCCCGTCACATACCCCAAGTCAATTTATTCTTTCCAAGTGGGGTTGCGTAACCGAAAGGATAAGGTCACTAGATGCAGGGGTTGCTATGGAAACCTGGCAGCTACACCTATCCCTGCTAATATCAAAACACGCATCGCTATGGACAGAAGTAGGCCAGAGCACTGGATTGTGGGATTGGGTGTTACCTAACTCACCCAGAAAGGGACGCTGTGCGATGGAGCCTGACGCGCGGAGAGCGGCGCTGTGGAAGACGGCGTGCGTAAGCAGCACGTCGGCGTGTCTGAGCCGGACTCCAGGAGACACGGCACAGAGACTTCCTCTGTGCGCACGCCCGCCCCTCCTCCCTCGTCCCCCCTCCCTCCCTGGCCCTCCCTCCCTCGCCCCGCTCTGTATCACGTAGTCTCGCTGTTCCTGACACTGCCTCGCTGTGGTTGTGTAATCCACCTGCAGCCTGTCACAATGGCTAATCTTCCAGCCCGGGCAAAAATAGAGGCCTACTTTTATTTGTGGCGATGCATTATTCGGGAATGAATGGGGCGTCGCTCGGTGAACCGGGAAATAAAAATAACACGCGGAGCTCAGTGTGTTCCCTGGGATGTCTCTATAAAGAAACACAGCTATGCGGGCTATTCAAATGCACTACCAAAGAGAGAAGTGTGAATTAACCTAGATATTGTGGCATATGTATTGGGAAAGCTGCGTTTATTGTTTATCACAATAAAACAAGACTGACGAGTGTAGGCCTACAAGGTTAGGCAATACACAAAAAGCAGCAAAACACTTTGTGGCAAGGGCGCGATTTGCGGGAAGGAAGCAGGGCAATCCGAGGACCAGGCCTACTGGTTAATTCGGCACAGACCTGGACTATGTTTTGAATTAGTCCAGGATGTTAAAATGTGTACTCTTTTCCACAGTAGATGTCTGAGACTGGGGAACCACCGTACGAGAGAGATGTATACAAGAGAGCTGTGTTCCTGTCAGCTTTTGGTTTTCTTTGCCTTTATTATATTATTTTATTATTTTTACCCTGATCCCATGAGAGTGAAGGGAGAAGATGTTTTGTTTGTATACGAGTTACGTGTATGTGTAGAAACATATGGGACGTTTTCAGGAGAAACATTTGACTAAAGCTAGTGGTGAAATTGTATTTACATATTTTTATTTCCAATTGATTTGCAAAGGTTCAGATCAGTCGATCAGTCTTGCCTGAATGGCAATAGTGCAAGTTGGGTAGGTATATAAAATAACAGGATTTTTAATACATACAATTGTATTAAAAATGAAAGCACAGATTATACTAAAAAATTTTAGTTATATGGGAGAATTGTAAAATTGTAACTGAGAAAATGTTTAAAATAAATACATTTTAAAAAATAAAATTAAAAAATTAAAAAATTAAAAAATTAAAAATAATAATAATAATAATAAAAAATATGAGAAAATTCTTACAATTAAATTTATCAGGACATAGAGTAAAATGTTCTCATGCACAGAACTAGTTGCCTGACCTGCCAACCATCCCCAAAATGCCAAAAATACACTGGTTTGTACTTTTCTTTATACATTTCTGCTTGCAAAGGTCAAATGTTACACACTGAATAATTTCTCTATGGGGATAATAAATATATCTACTGTACACACACAGAGAATGATCTACTCAACAACTGGGAGCCATAACTCTTCAGAATCATGCATCGTGTAGGCCTAAGCTGATTTTGGACCTCATTTTACAAATATAACATAATTAAAGAGAAACACCAACATTTTGGCAAATATGCATTTTTTTCCGACTTTTTTTTTACAAAATAAAACAAACACATATATTTGGAGTTACCGTCTCTTGACCGTTAGGAGTCCAAAATGATTTATTATACCTTTAAGCAATTGCCTATTTTTTCTATGGTTTACAGTGTAGTAATTCAGTACAAATTCATGCCTACTCCAAACCCACATAGCTGCCTATGTAATGGCTGCCTGAGTTGGGGATGGTTGCAACATATAATTCCAGTTAGTTACAGTATATCCGTTTCAAGAATAATAGTTTTTATTGTTCATTGGTTTTATTAAAAATAACGTACTTTAGACCTATTCAGACATTCAGACAAGTTCTTAAAAGTGCATAGTGTGGATCTGATTTAAGCAAATTTTATGTTCCTGTTATACCCCCCATCATCACGCCGTATCAGGTCAGTGGAGAGCTAAGGAGACTCCGCCCCCGGAAAGCAGCCGGCCCAGACCGAGTATGTCCGAGACTGCTCAAAGCCTGTGCTGTGGAACTGGGGGAGCCTCTGCAGCATGTCTTCAGCCTGAGCCTCCGACTGGGAAAGGTACCAGCAATGGGGAAGACATCTTGTCTCATCCCAGTCCCAAAGAAACCACACCCCAGCCAGCTCAATGACTACAGGCCAGTCGCTCTAACATCACACATGATGAAGACAATGGAGCGACTGTTACTCAACATCCTCAGACCCCAGGTCCTGCTGCACAGGACCCACTCTCATCTGGACAAGGGGAAAGGTTCTGTGAGAATCATGTTCTTTGACTTCTCCAGCGCCTTCAACACCATCCAGCCTGCCAGACTGAGAGACAAGCTTGTGCAGATGGGGGTAGACACTCACCTGGTATCCTGGATTACAGACTACCTGACGGAGAGACCACAGTTTGTCAGGATGAAGGACTGTTTCTCAGAGCAGGTGGTCAGCAGCACCGGAGCACCACAGGGGACTGTGCTTTCACCGGTCCTGTTCAGCCTGTATACATCTGACTTCAGGCACAACTCAGAGTCATGCCACATGCAGAAGTTTTCAGATGACACTGCAATAGTGGCGTGTATCAGGGATGGGCAGGAGGATGAGTACAGGAACCTGGTGGATGATTTTGTCCAGTGGTGCAATGTCAACCATATGCAACTGAACATTCCCAAAACCAAGGAGATGGTGGTGGATTTCAGGAGGACGAAGCCAACTATGCTGCCAGTCTCCATTGAAGGGGTCAATGTGGAGGTGGTCAGCACATACAGATACCTAGGGGTACACCTGGACAATAAACTGGACTGGTCAGCCAACACTGAAGTACTCGACAGGAAAGGGCAGAGTCGGCTCTACTTCCTCAGGAGGCTGCGGTCTTTCAATGTCTGCAGTAAGCTCCTCTGGATGTTTTACCAGTCTGTCAACGCCAGTGTCCTTTCTTATGCCATTGTGTGCTGGGGAGGCAGCATTAAGAAAAGGGACACTGGGCGACTGGAAAGGCTGGTAAGGAAAGCTGGCTTTGTACTTGGAATGGAGCTGGAGTGCTTAACAACATCAACAGCAGAGAAAAGGACACTGAACAGGATGCTGGCAATCATGGACAATGACCGCCACCCACTATATAATACACTATAACACAGTGTAAATAATACACTGTGTGCATTAGTGTTCTGCAGTGGGTTGGTTGCATTTTCTCCTGGATTAGTTAAGTATTATTTGTTTGCTTGCTGATTCTAAATTCAGTTTAGTTGTCATTATAGTGTTCTGTTGTGTACTTGTTTGTTTGTTAGCTATTACAAGTGGTGTTTATTTAGATTCAGTGAAACTGGGTTAGGTGTTTGTTTCTCTCAGGTAAGCTAGGCTATTAAGTTAGGCTATTGTTTTACTGGCTGGCAGGCCACAGCTTTTGTTGTAGGAGGAGCCAATACTTTGCACCCTGCTCAGGGTATAATTACTGGCACACCTGAACTCACTTCAGTGTGCATTAGTGTTCTGCAGTGGGTTGGTTGCATTTTCTGTATTCAGCGTCAGTGTTATTTAAGCTGTTGTGTAGCGCACCAGCGGCAGCTGTGTGCGGCAGCCTCGGCTACTTGCCTCGGCGTACGAAGTCGCAGGTGTACAAAGTCGGGGGTGTCTATCTACGGGTGTCCATCGAGGCTGTCCGAGAGCCTGATGTTTGATTTTGTTTTTGCTGCCTGCCCTCATTCCACTGTGTAGTATTCCCCTTGTCCTCCCTAGTTCCCTCCATGTGTTTCCTTCCCATCCCTGTCCTCTCTCCTCTCCCCAGGTCCCAGTCAGGTAGGAGGTTCGCCTCCCGCCAACATGGGCAGAATATCTCTAACCTCATCTTCCCTCCCAGATCCCCTGGTATTGATCTCTGTGTGGCTGGTGGCCTCTGGAACTGCCAGTCCGCCGTCCAGAAAGCAGACTTCATATCTGCCTATGCCTCCCACCTCAACCTTGACTTTCTTGCTTTAACTGAAACGTGGCTCTCACCTGAGAACACGGCCACCCCGGCTGCCCTTTCCTCTGCCTTCTCTTTTTCCCACACACCCAGATCCTCTGGCAGAGGAGGTGGCACAGGTCTCCTAATCTCATCCTCATGGAGATCTAGTGTCTTCTCCTCATCCCTCTCCTTCTCCTCTTTTGAATTTCATGCGGTTTCTGTTACTCTGCCGTGCAAACTGTTTATCATTGTTGTTTATCGCCCCCCGGGTCCTCTGGGGAACTTTTTGGATGAGATGGACATCCTCCTCAGCTCCTCACCTGTCAATGACTCCCCCCTGATCCTCCTGGGTGACTTCAACCTCAACTCAGAGTCCACCCAGTCTACCTTTCTCTCCCTCCTCTCTTCTTTTGACCTTACCCTCACTCTTTCCCCTCCCACCCACAAAGCAGGCAACCTTCTTGACCTCATCTTCACAAGGAGCTGCACAACAACCAACCTCTCTGTAACACCACTCCATATATCTGACCACTCCTTCATCTCTTTCTCTCTTCCACTCTCCTCTAACACCCATCCATCTCTCCCACCATCCACTGTCACCTGTCGACGGAACCTACGCCACCTGTCTTCCTCCACCCTCTCATCTACAATCCTCTCCTCCCTACCATCTGCGGAGTCTTTCTCTCGACTGTCTACCGATGATGCGGCTACAACTCTCATGTCCTCCCTCTCATCTTCCTTTGACTCTCTGTGTCCCCTCACCACCAAACTACCTCGGGCCTCCCCCCCCAGTCCCTGGCTTTCTGATGCTCTACGAGCTGTCCGAACCGAACTGCGGGCGGCGGAGAGAAAATGGAAAAGGTCCTGTCTCCCCAGTGATATGGCTTCCTTCCATGCCCTCTTATCATCTTTCCATTCCTCTGTCTCTCTAGCTAAATCTTCCTTCTTTCACTCGAAAATTAACGCGGCCGCCTCTAATCCCCGCAAACTGTTTTCAACTTTCTCCTCTCTTCTGGCCCCCCCTCCCCCCCCACCCCCCTCATCACTCACACCTGATGACTTTGTCTCCTTCTTTGAAAAGAAGGTCGATGCTATTCGCAATTCCTTCTCCCAACCCTCCACCCCTGCTGACCCTCCTACCCTCCCCAACTCCCTAACCTCCTTTTCTCCCCTCTCTGACGCCGACACGCTGAAACTCCTTACTTCCCACCGCCCAACCACCTGTCCTCTTGACCCCATCCCCTCTCCCCTCCTACAATCTATATCTGAGGACATTCTCCCTTTTCTCTCCTCTCTAATCAACACCTCCCTCTCTTCCGGCACCATGCCCTCTTCCCTGAAGAGGGCCAGAGTCACTCCCCTCCTCAAAAAACCTACTCTCGATCCCTCTGCCCTGAACAACTACCGGCCTGTCTCTCTTCTTCCCTTTCTCGCTAAAACCCTGGAACGGGCGGTCTGCTCCCAACTGTCCACTTATCTTCTCCACAACAATCTCCATGACCCCAACCAGTCTGGCTTCAAGAGTGGCCACTCCACTGAAACCGCCCTGCTCGCGGTCACTGAGGCACTCCACTCTGCTAAAGCAAAATCCCTCTCCTCTGTCCTCATCTTCCTCGACCTGTCGGCCGCCTTCGATACAGTCAACCATGAGATTCTGCTCTCATCGCTGTCTGGGATGGGTGTCACAGGTTCTGCACTCGCTTGGTTTTCCTCCTACCTCTCTGGTCGCTCCTACCAGGTGACTTGGAGGGGCGCACTCTCCGACCCTCAACCCCTACGAACTGGAGTCCCGCAGGGCTCGGTTCTTGGGCCTCTCCTCTTCTCGCTATACACCATGTCTCTTGGTTCTGTTATCTCTTCCCACGGCTTCTCTTATCACTCCTACGCTGATGACACCCAACTCTTCATTTCCTTCCCCCCTGACACCCAAATCACCACACAGATCTCTGCCTGCTTGGCTGATATCTCTGCGTGGATGACTTCCCATCACCTGAAGCTCAACCTTGCCAAAACTGAGCTTCTCTACATCCCTGCTAAGTCCTCTCCGTCAATCGACCTCTCACTGACTGTGGAGGACTTTGTAGTTTCCTCCTCCCGTACGGCAAAGAATCTTGGGGTGACTCTTGATAACTGCCTCTCCCTGGCTCCACAAGTATCCTCCACTGCCAGAACCTGCAGGTTCTTTCTGTTTAATATACGCAGCATCCGTCATCTCCTGACGGAGAAAGCCACCCAGCTCCTAGTCCAGGCGCTCGTCATTTCCCGCCTGGATTACTGCAACTCCCTCCTAGCCGGTCTCCCAGCGTGCGCCATCAAGCCCCTCCAGCTGGTCCAGAATGCTGCAGCCCGCTTGATCACCAGTCAGCCCAGGTCGGCTCATGTCACCCCGCTTCTCATTGGCCTCCACTGGCTTCCTATTGCCGCACGCATCCGATTCAAGGCCCTAGTGTTGGCATTTCAGGCTGCTAAGGGGACTGCCCCACATTACATACAATCCCTGATCACTCCCTACTCCCCAGCTAGATCACTCCGGTCTGCCAGCTCTGGTCGCCTTACGATTCCCTCTCTACGGGCACCTGGCGGTCGAGCTGCACGTTCACGCCTGTTTTCCGTTCTGGTTCCTCAGTGGTGGAATGACTTGCCTACCACTGTCAGGACAGCAGAATCCCTCCCCCTATTTCGACGCAGACTCAAAACACACCTCTTCAAACTCTACCTTAGTCCCCCCTCCTGATTTACCCCGCCCCCCCCCTTCTGATACCCCTATCCCTGTCTAACCCCCCCCCCCCAAAAAAAAAAAAAAAAAAAATATTGCACTTATATGACGACTATATGTTTAGAACAGCAGTCCAGGTGTATTTTTCTAGTTCTGGATGTGATGCTTTGACTTGTGGTAGAACCTATGCACTTGTAAGTCGCTTTGGATTAAAAGCGTCTGCCAAATGAATAAAATGTAAATGTAAATGTAAACCGACAGAAGAGCATCTTGAGCAGCAGACTCCTGGCTCTGACATGCTCAACAGACAGGTCAAGAAGGTCCTTTGTTCCATGGGCCATTCATTTATACAATACACAAAACGGGAGGAGATAACTGGATTTTTCACCATGAGTCTCTTTCTGCTCCTTCCACCACATCACGCTGTCTACTGTTTACTGTTTACTTTGTACTTTTTGCACTACCACGATTGCACATTTATTTGATTGCACATTTATTTAATTTAACATAGCACCTTATTTTTATTACCATAACCATACCATTTTTTTTTACTTTTGATCTTTATGTGTGTGAGATATGTGTGTATATATGTGTATGTATAAGCTACTGAATGCCTAAAATTTCCCTCGGGATGAATAAAGTATCTATCTATCTATCTATCTATATCCATCCCCAGTAGTGGAACTCTGTGTTTGACGTGAACTGATATTTGATATTGCAGTAGATGTCTAAATTACTATTATTTTGACATACAGAAATTGGTAGCAAACCCTCATTGAGTTAAATATGTTGGAGCAAAAAGCTCCCAAACAAACAATGATCCCCGGTCTCCCCTAGTTCATTTACGACCGGGGTGACGCTATTTCCCATTACGAGATAACAGATCATTTGGTGCATTCACACAATAGAATGGTGTCTGAGCAGGATAAACCAGCTAAGCCAATCAGCAGTCCACTTTTTTTTGCAACTTTCTACCCGATGCAGGTGAAATGCAGCCGAGAGACTGACAGCAACCGGAACCAACAAGAAGTAGGCCTATTCATTTGTCATGGAGAAACTTTTCAATTGGTGTAAAGAATGTGTTATCTTCAAGCACCTGGGAGCAGTCTTCTCGAACAGCAACGCTGAAAATGCAGGCTTATCTGCCGGACTCACACCCGAGGTTACGGAACAATGGCGATTTTATGACTGAGTGCGTCAGCTAAGTCCCCTCTGACCCGTTGCGTTTGTTCACTGGAAACATTTGCTACATGCCCCGTCTGACGAATAACTCCACTAAGACAGGAAAAAAGGGAGGCAATGGGGCGCTGGCTTTTTTCCGGTGGGTGGGCGGAGAGAGTGATTTACTTCGTAGTCACGAAAAACAATAAAGTTTTTACATAGCGCGGTGCCGTAAAGAGAAGTGCAGTTTTGAAATATAAGGGTATGTCTGCGTTTGACAGCAGGTCTCCCCTTATATAACAGTGACCCTGCGCAGTGGCTGATGATGTGATTCATTCAAAAGGACTTTAAAACAGCGCTGAATTTGAGTAATGTGATTGTGTAACCTGGAACATGTCACGGAGATTAGTGACACAAAAGAAAGGTCAAGCCAGCGTTTTTCCCGTACAGCAACAGTCTTTTTGTCCCTGGTCTTTTGGTGAAATGGGATATTTGATGTGTATCAGCTGGCCCTAAACTGCATTTCATGTTTATAAGATATAGTAGCAAATGCTTCAAATCCCAGGAGCACTGGCCTGGGGCCCCCCGAATGAACTGTAGGGGGTCCCTGGCCTGGAGAGACTATATATATATGCAGTGACTATATATAGCCAGATTTGGGGAAATATTAAACTTAACCAATTTCTTTTTTTTTTTAAGTTTTAAGTTCAATATTTCCCCAAATCTGAATATATATATATAACCCTGCCCAGTGTAACTTATGATAGGGGTCACCTGAATGCCTTAGAACAGATGGGGACACACCATTAAAAACCAATGCAAATGAGAACATTGAAAGAAAAGAAAAGGGTGCCAAACATGTTAATTTAATATATGTATTTAGTCGCATTCTGTCTATCAAAATGAACCCCAAAATTATCTATATTATCTATAAGGTGCAAAAGTGGGAATCAACACTTTAAAGCCACATATCAAGCTAATGTAAACGATTATAAATAATTGCACAGTCATGGATTGCCACGTTTCACCTAGCGTGACTGGGCAGGCTCGGTGTGCCGTTCAGTCGTCATGACTACACTATGACGCTACAACCTGAACCGCACCCTGCCCCCCTCCCCGTCCATTGACTGATTCCGTTTTTTTCCAACCTGCATTGAACTCTAAAACGTTGCAATTGCATGAACCAAGACACA
The DNA here is from genome assembly GCF_963514075.1 of Conger conger. Taxonomy (NCBI): domain Eukaryota; kingdom Metazoa; phylum Chordata; class Actinopteri; order Anguilliformes; family Congridae; genus Conger; species Conger conger. The sequence goes on along the minus strand of NC_083762.1, from coordinate 11,961,204 downwards.
ATATTAGCTACATTAATATTAAGTTAATTTTAATACTTAAAATAAGTCACAAAAATCTTTAGTGATATTTTACACAAATATTGATATGACAAAATAGGGAAACAAAAACAGATAAGTACATTCAATCTCCTTCAAATGTTATGTACAATGTTTCTGAACGTTGATCGGTCATATTAAGTGTTATTGCACCCTCTATTGACTTACATTTGCCACTGCACTGCATAATATATTGTGAATGCATCATCCCCCATCACCATCATACATACTATGTATTATCGATTATATTATCTTATGTATTTTTACAAAGTTCTAAATATTATTTGATTTGATTATTTGAAGTACTTGGTTTCCCAGGAAAGTATTTAAGTAAATCAGATACATTTATGCATGAAATACTTGGTATTTGATATTACCTCAAACATACATTTGCAAACATTTTAAACAAACATGTAGCCTATTTGTATTTGACCCAGATCTGATTTAACATAGAATATGTCCATGGCTATGGTAGGCGGGGAAAACGTTATGTTATGTATTCTTACATTATTATTATTATTTAAATTCAAAGATACATTTGGAAACTATAATGGATTTGCAGCAAACAGTTAAGGTTAAGGAATAAACACACAAATAAACTTTGTTTAGCAAATAGTTTATCAAGAGTACAAAGTTTATTAAAATACAGTTAATTTCCCAGCCACACAGACTGTTGGATGGCATTTTTCAAATATTTTGACTCAAAGTCCTCATGCTTTCAGTGAAAAAAAAGAAAAGAATATGAACTTTAAATACAACACCGTTTGAAGAAACAATGAACCAAATTCTAAGAAGAAACTACAAGTAACTTGGCACGTGGTTTGATTTAGTACTGTAAAAACGGTCAGTGGAGACACTGCTTTTATTCAATTTGACAAATTTCCCAGTTATTTCGCTTTTCTATAAGAATTTACAGCCTTTCTCAGATTTTAAAAAATAAATCTTAGAAATGATGTGTCCCATTGAAGTTTTTACCGAAGAATACATGTGCTAGCTCTCTGTAATAAATTTCCAGGCAGTAGATCAGATATTCCATTTAAAAGTGGGAACAATTCCACAAATCCTCCAAAGCCTTTTTTTACTTTTTATTATCACAGACCTCCAGCTACATCTGCACAGTTCTTGTCAAACTGCAGAAGAAAATAAAAATAACATTTGCCCAGGTGACTAGTGCTGCACATATACGAAATGCAAGCATTATCATAACCTTACTTTGATATAATAATAATGACGATGATAATAATAATAATAATAATAATAATAATAATAATACATAGTATTAATATTTAATAGCATTATCATAGCTTGAAGTATAAACCATTATACATTTAATAGTTTAGTAGCAATTGCAGTAATTGCATCATCTTTATAACAACATATTTCTATTTGGGACAAACTGTCATGGCATGATGTAGAGCCAGAAGGACGATAAAAGAGTAAACACAGAGATTTAGTTATTTTCATCTTTTTACTGCATGTATTATATACAAGTCACAAATTTATTGTGTTTGCACTTTGGGAGGCAAAATACAAAAATAGAACGCAAAATACATAAAAAGTACACAAAAACATACATAAAAAGTACACAAAAAGTTCATAAAAAGAATAATAAATAGTAAGGGCCCTCCAGTAGCGCATAGTTTTCCCTGAAAATGAAGATCAAGGCAGCAACTGAGGAATGTCAGTCTGCGCACATGCAGAGGAGCGGACACCTGGGCTGGAATAAAAACAATCTCTGTAACCCTGCGTTAGCCCTGCGTTAAACCTGTGCTAACCCTGTGCTAGCCCTGCGATAAACCTGTGTTAACCCTGTGCTAGCCCTGCGTTAACCCTGTGCTAGCCCTGCGATAAACCTGTGTTAACCCTGCGTTAGGCCTGCGTAGCCCTGTGTTAACTCTGTGCTAGCCCTGCGACAAACCTGTGGTAACCCTGCGTTAGGCCTGCGCTAGCCCTGTGTTAACCCTGCGTTAGGCCTGCGCTAGCCCTGTGTTAACCCTGCGCTAACCCTGCGCTAATGCTGTGTTAACCCTGCATTAACGCTGCACTAACCCTGCGCTAACTCTGAATGGCTGATATCGTTTTAAGTCACGATCTCTCTATGGACCAGGGTTCACATTCTGTCTCATGCAGAAGCGTATGAGCGTTACTGTATAGAGTAAATAAGACAATAAGACATTTAAAAAGAGAACAAAAAACTCTATATGTGCAAATGTGTTCATGTTGGACAGTGGGAGTTTTGGGGAGGTGGGGTGGGGGGGATCACAGTGGAGAGTCCTGTGGGGGGTTCAGGGGGAGGTGGGGGAGAGGGGCACAGTGGACAGTCCTGTGGAGGTTTAGGGGGAGGTGGGGGAGAGGGGCACAGTGGACAGTCCTGTGGAGGTTCAGGGGGAGGTGGGGGAGAGGGGCACAGTGGACAGTCCTGTGGAGGTTCAGAGGGAGGTGGGGGAGAGGGGCACAGTGGACAGTCCTGTGGAGGTTCAGGGGGAGGTGGGAGGGCGGGGCCTGTGGGAAGGTTCACTGCACGATCTGGGGCATCTCGCTCCAGGCCTTGGCCTTCTTTTTGGCCAGGGCCAGCCAGGGGGGCTCGGCCTGGCCTGCCTGCCCAGGAGGGGAGTGTGCCAGGGCCCTCTTGCCCTCCTTCTCCCCGGCCGCGGGCTTGGAGATCTCCAGGGAACAGGACACTGAGGACACAGCGGGGGACCAGTCACTCTGTGCCAATAAGCTTATTCTACACTGAACTAGTGAAAAAATAACTGCACATGCCAGAAATGATAACAATAACAATGAACTTAAAGTAAGGTCAAATATACAACACAACAAATATTAAAAATAAAATATGAGTACAAAAAAAGAGGAGACTGAAAATAAAGACAAGACCATTTCTGGTACAGTCCACAAGGGGGCATACTGCTCATAGTGCATTTTGCAACAAAGAAACCGCATTCGTGATTATATGATTGTTGTGTGTGTGTTTGTAAGGGGAAAGGAATTTACCTGTAACAGGTGAGCTTGAAAGATTGGCTTCATCCTGTGAACAAGATTAATGACTAATCAATACCAGACCTCGGGGCTACCATTAAAACGACACAAAAATCCACATGATGCAGGATAGATTAACATTAGAGGATAGATCTCCCTGTGACTAGCACAGCCAAACTGTAGTGTTGGTGAGTGGCCAGCAGGTGTCAGGCCTGTTAGCAATAAGGTAGCACTGGAATTCCACTGGGCAAGCTTCAGACGAGACTGTATCTGAGTCAGTCTGACAAAGCCGGCCACTGCATTTCATTGAATTGAGTAATTTCTAAAAGCTTTCGAGACAGTATTTGAAAAATATATTTTTTTATATTTTACAAAACCCAAAGTTTCAGCAGCCCACAATAACTGCATCTAACTGGTAGAAGACTTTAGACATCTTCCTTGAACATGCATAAACACGTTTGAATCATCAAAATGAAATCTTTTAGTGAAGATTCTGCCCACTCCAAAACATTGTTTTCCAAATTTCCAACTGTACATAAACTTTAGACAGAACAAATAGGCTTTGTAAAATGACATGCAGAAAGTGAAACAGTATTTCATATCAATGTATATAGAGGGTTATTCATATTCTCCAGTCTCTATCATATTAATATTGAACATGTGGTTTAAATGGTTCGCGTTCGCCCTTGAGCTCCTGAAACTCAGATGCCAAAGGGATCAGCCCAGCAGGAGAAATGGGAGGTTTACCTTTGGGGCAGTGCCCAAAGGCTGAGTTTCACTGAGTTCAGAGATACTGCCCAGTTTCTACTTGATATCAGAAAGCAAACATGACCTTCCAACACTGCTTCCAAAACTGAGGATAGGGACTAATCTCTAATGGTTAGTGGAATATACATGAGAAAAAAACCTTGCTGTACATAACACGCTTTCTATCAACATTGACATTTGTTCAAGTAAGGTTCACATTTACACGCACAGCAGTTATGGCATAGGGGCAAACATTTTTTCTACATTTGCACATATGCTAGGCTGTGTTTTGATTCATTTGCTAGTTAATTGGATTTTGGGGTCAGAGGGTTTTGGGAAGGCTTGCGTTACCGTCTCGATGGAGCTTTTGCGGCCGGGCGTCTCCTCGATGGGGTTCTCCTGGAAGCTCTTCTGCTTCTGCTTGGCGACGGAGATCCAGCTGGGTGAGCTTGGCGGCTCTGCAGGCCCCCTACTGAGAGCTGAGTCTGAAAGCACAGGAGAGGATGTAGCACAGGCGTCTAATAATGCAGCTACTGGGATACACACACGCACACACTCAAAGACACACACAGACATACACACTCACACACACACACACACACACACACTCACTCACACACTCACATACACACACACACACACACACACACACACACACACACACTCAGACACACACACATACACACACACTCACACACACACACACACACACACACACACACACACACACACACACTCGAGCTCAGTCAGAAAGCACAGGAGAGGATGTAGCATCAGTGGTGGAGTTTAGAATTTTTGATTATACAACAATATAAGTGATTTTAAGCTCCCAAGTAAACAAGGTATTTTAAATTATGCTGAACAATGACATTGTTTAGGTTTCCAGTAGAATGTATTGATTAATATGTCAAGAGCAGAAAAACATTGAGAATACAGCACATGGCCAAAGGAAAAAAAAGAGTTTGTTGTGGTCAGGACATTCAATTTAATAGTGGCTGCTCAGCCAATCGAAGATGCAGGCAGTTCCACGTTTGAAGGTGTATTTGTAGAGAACTATTTGTAGGGAAGTGAGATAACACAGACTCTTTAGATTTGGGGTGTTGTGGATTTAAGACCGTAACTGGTGAACCAGATAGTTGAACGCAAGTATCAGCAATACTAATATGCATAATGGTTATGGTATCATGCACCCACAGGATCAATAAATATTTCCAGTAAGTGCTCAGAGAATTGATCTCTTTCCTAGCATTCAGCAACAGGCCTTCAGAGAGCGCTGAAGTCATTTTAACATCCGGCTGACCATGTGACGCAAACAGGCTCATAGACGGGTTTAATTATGTGCCATTACACTGGAATGAGGTCACAGGGTTTACTGCTTCCCACAGACACATATAGACACAGCTCTTTGCTCACAAAAAAACATGGCTCTCTATATAAAACTAAGAGAAGGAATGGCTGGGATTAAATCAACACTTGTTCCTACTTTTTAAGAACAATGAAAGAAGAAAAGTTATGATTTTTCCATAAAAAACAGAGTTTGATAAGTTCAAAGTTAAGGACAAATGGTTATTGAATACAGGCCAGTGTTGTTTTCCGTAATCATAGGTCTGCCTTTTAAGTAGATATGAGCTGTACTATGTGCCATCCGTTTTTATAAACAGTAATTAAGTCGGAGGCCAGTACCTGATGTTTTCCTGAGCTTGGCAGTACTGCTGTCTTCCAGCGGGTCAGGCTTTTTCGGCAGGGCAGGCTTGGCGCTGGGGGCCCCGGATTGGGGGCGTCTGATTGGTTCCTCCAGCTCCGCAGGAGTCCCGGTCGTGGGGGAATCCCCGGATCCTTCAGAACCGTAGCGGAGCAGGACCGTGGTCTTCCTCAGCTTGACCCCGAACGGGTTTTCAGCCCCGGCCGGGTCCTGAGCAGGGGGCTGTCTGACGGAGGAGAGGGCCGTGGGGCTCTGGGGCGGGGCGGGAGAGACCTCTGGCTCAGGGGCCGTTTCGGAGGGGGCCTCTTGGAAGGCCTCGGGCTTCACGGGCGAGGGCAACGAGGGCTCTTTGGGCGAGCCGCCCGAGAGGGACCGCTGCCAGGCAGGCGCGATGGTGAACCTGACCTTACTGGGCTCCGCAGAGTCTGCCACATTCCCATCATCCTCGGGAGGGCTTGGGCCACTGCTGAGTTCCTCTGCGATGTCAGCACTACGGATAGAGCGGTCTGCTGGTGTGCTTGGTTCCTCGCTGCAGGGGGAGATGGCTACCCCGATTGGCTGGGGTGGGGAGGTGTCCTCTCCGAACTCTGCAGGAAACAGCTCTGTGACGATCTCTGACCTTTCCACGCTTCCTGTATGGGAGTAAGACCAACTTTCTGACAGAATGTCCTGGGCATCGTCCTCTCCGGAGTCCAGTTCTCCAGAGTCAAGTTCGGGCCCTGCCTCCATACTCTCCTCTGGGTCTTCAGGCTCCTGGATCTCTGTAGCCACCTCCACTTTCAGATCCTCTACGCCTTCCTCATCATCATCCTCTTCTGGCTCCCCCTCAGGGTCTGCTGGGGCCTCTGGAGCCAACTCCCCTCCCACTACTACTCCCCCCACCTCTTCTTTCACCTCAGTTTCCTCCTCCTCCTCCTCTTCTTCCTCCTGCTGCTGCATTACCTCCTTCTCGATTACCACCTCATCCTCCTCTATTGCCTCTTTCTCCACCTCCATGACCACTTTTTCCTCCTCCACTTCCTCCTCTACTGCCTCCTCCATTACTAACTCTTTCTCCTCCACCTCCTCTAGATGAGCTTCCTCCATTATTGCATCTCCCTCCTCCACCTCCTCAACAAGAGCCTCCTCCATAACTGCTTCTTGTTTCTCCTCCACCACCTCAACCACTGCCTCCTGCTCCTCCTGCGCCATCACCTCCTCTTGTTCCATCACCTCCTCTTGTTCCATCACCTCGTCCTCCACAGCTTGTTCCTGTTCTTCTGCTTCCTCTGGATCATCAGCAGGAAGCTCAGGTTCTTTTACACAGAGACCTTCAGCGGGGCCCTCTTCCTCTTCAGCCTCCTCATCCTCACCCTCGTCCGATTCCACGCGCTCCTCTCCGTCAGCCTGCTGTTCGTCTTCATCACGAGAAGCAAGGCCGCAGCTCATGTCGATGCCAGGGGGGAGAACACCCTCCTCTTCCTCATCGTGTTCCTGCTGTTCAGCAGGTGAGGAGGAAGGCTCGTCTGTGGGATCGTCCAGCGGGTTGTCAACAGGCGAGCCTTCGTCCTGGACCTCGCTGACCTGCAGCTCCTGGGCCTCTGGCTTCAGCACGAACGCGGAGGTCAAAGGGCACTCCAGTGAGCTCAGAACCTCCTGGAGCAGGGAGCCTGTCTCCTCAGGCGGGACCTCGTCTTCAGAATCCGTGTCTGCGGGGTCCAGGGCAGGCTCTACAGCTGGGAGAGACTTCTCCCCGTCCAATTCAGCCTCAGAGGAGGAAGAGGAACCATCCTCGCCCTTGTGCTCTGCCTCAGCAGGCTCTTCTGGAGCTGCTGAATCCTCCTCCATCCTCTCCGAAGCTGGTCTGGCCTTGGCAGAAACTTCAGCCTCAGAATCTTCCCCGCCACCGTCTGTCTCAGTCATCACCACATCTGAAACCCAACCATCCACACCGGTAAGAAAGTCACCATTTTACCACCATCGACAGCCTCATCGCAAGTCTGAACAAAAGGCAAGTCACCTCAAAGTTCCCCTGCATTCTTTCAACTGATAAAGCTGAAGTCATATATTTATCTATGCACTATGTCATTTACACAGTTAAAGTCTCCAGTAAAAGGTATGGTGGATAACATTTTTTTTATCTGTAACATGACTCCATGTTGAATTATTGGAGATAAAGCTGAAACCATAATCCAGTACCTTTATTTTCCTCCTCTGCAGACGGCTCCGTTATGACTGCACTCGAGGGCTCTTTCTCCACTCTGAGAGGAACTCTCCCACTCAAAATCTTCACCTTGCTGCTGTCGACTGTCTCCCTCTGAAACAGAACATTACCCACTTTTCAAACTATTAACCTGCATGACTGATACAGCTTTACACCAAACCCTGGTATTTATTGCCAATGGAATACTAAAGCCCTCTCCAGTCAAATTTCTGTATCGGTGTAATGCGTTTTAAATCACACGAGTGGCCCCTGAGGTGCTGCAATTTAAAATACGCAGAGAGAAGTAGCATGAAGTCAAACACGTACAGATCAGCGGGACTTGTGAAGCACAAACAGATGAGCTAAAGAGCCGCTACACTGAGGACGCTGGCCTGAGGACAGCGCGGTGAGGTTGGGCAGGTCTCTGCCGTGTGACTGCCGTCTGCGGAGTGGCTAGTTTTGGAGGGCCTCTCGTTTTTGGGTCGGGGGGACCGGGCTCTTACGCTGGCAGGCTTCCGTTTGGCGCAGGCCCGCTGCTTGACGGCGATGCGGTGCCGGGCGGCAGAGTTGTTCAGGCAGGCGGTGAAGTTGGCGGGTTCACTGAAGTCCTGCGGGAGGGAGACCAGTGGACTGACCGGTCTGGACGAGGCCTCCAGGGACATCTACACGCACAGACAGCCAGAGTTTCACAACAGAATATCCAGCTTCACGCAAACAACGCTTCACTCTCACAACAGCCAGACAAGGCTTCACATTACATTATTGGCATTTGGCAGATGGTCTTATCCAGACCGACGTACAGTTGATTAGACTAAGCAGGAGACAATCCTCCCCTGGAGCAATGCAGGGTTAAGGGCCTTGCTCAAGGGCCCAACGGCTGTGCGGATCTTATTGTGGCTACACCGGGATTAGAACCACCAACCTTGCGTCTCCCAGTCATTTACCTTAACCATTACGCTACAGGCCGCCACTTCACTTAACTAAAGATGTAGAAATGCCACATGCTGCACCTTGGGATCATTTCCTTGTATTTTATCATATTCAGAATTACACGTGAAAAGGTGAACAGTGACTTGTTCTGTTTATTCTTTTTATCCATGCATTTACTTGTCTATTTCATTCAACTGTCAGTGATGAAAGAAAACTAAATATACAAAAAAAGCAGTCAAGTTTGTTTCCACGGTACCAAATTATTTTGATCCACAGACTTGAGTGTTTTAGTAATTACGCATTTTCAGACATGTACATAAAAAGATCGGAAACCCAATAAACACAAGGAAAGTGGTTTGTTGGACATACAAATCACCTAGTCAATAAGGAATTGAAAAAGATTAAAAATTAAAAATATTTTTCATTGTCAAAACGATTATTATCTCGAGGCAGCTGGAAGTGAATGTACTACTCAGTCCAGATATGTGTTGAATGAGTGACACAGCTTTATCTCCCCCCGGAGAATGACCCTTTCACGCCGTTTACTCCACAAGAATCCTCTTAAGGCTGATCTGGGAAATGTTTCAACTGCTCACAGGCACATAAATTCCTTGAATAGTTTTCCTTCTTTAACATGTGTGATGAAGGAAAAAACAAGTCACGGAAGAACACTCAGCTGGACAAACAGACCATTAAGGGCAGACCTATTGTGACCTTTTGCCACTCTAGCGCTGTCTAAAAATACCACCTCTCTTTGAAGTCTTTGTGCTACATCCTTGTATTTTTCACTTTGTCCACGTTGACATTAGTCACACAGATAAGGCAACACAGCCTCTTCTTGCCATCTACACAAATACTTCCTGGCTATTCGCTGTAAACAAAATTGATCTGCGAAGCAAATTCCTGGAATACCATACCATACATTATTGTTTTACACCAACAAGCTGTGAATGAGATAAACTCTCGAGTACATGGGTGTTTAGCATTAGCATTACTGCTAACATCTCAGACAATGGAACAGGCAAGATTTCAACTGAACTCAGTGAGGTGGTTACAACTGGACCATCTTCTGCACTCCTGCAGGGGCCAGGTTCAGCTTCACATGCATAAGGTGTAAGTAAGCCTGTTTCCAGGGGAGGGGCATATCACTGAAAACACCAGTAAAACATCGATGTGTAAAATATCTAGGCATTTTCAGTGGTCTTTGCAGTGTACAGGGGCGGCCTGTAGCGTAGTGGTTAGGGTAAAGGACTGGGACACGTAAGGTCGGTGGTTCTAATCCCGGTGTAGCCACAATAAGATCCGCACAGCCGTTGGGCCCTTGAGCAAGGCCCTTAACCCTGCATTGCTCCAGGGGGGGATTGTCTCCTGCTTAGTCTAATCAACTGTACGTCGCTCTTGTCTGCCAAATGCCAATAATGTAATGTAATGTAATGTACACTCAAACAGTACAGGACAATGGGGCTTTCAGAAATCTGTCCTGAGGAAGAGCTGGAAAGACTGCATCTGAGATTAAGTGGATGAGGGGAACACTGTCTCTGGTTTTAAAGTTGGAAATAATGCTGCCTTTTTATAGAGTGCAAAACACTCTCCGTCTCTGCTACAGCTGAGGTTCAGCCAGAGGGGAGCTGTAAATGTTGGAGAAATGCAGCTGACCCCAATTTTGAGTGGGGTCTGTGTGTGTATGTGTATGTGTGTGTGTGTCTGTGTGTGCGCGTGTGTATGTGTGTGTGTGTGTGTGTCTGTTGCATGTTTGTGTGTTTGTATGTGTCTGTATGGTTGTGTCTGTTGTGTGTACGTGTGTTAGTATGTGCTTGTGTGTTGTGTGTACACCAGTGTGTGTGTATCCATCACAGTGTGTACACTTGTTAGAGCACATGTGTGCATGTGTACGTGTTTGTGTACACCTGCTTGTGTGCTTGTGTCATTGTATGTGCAGGCATATCTGAATCTTCCTCCCTGGGTCTATATTAGCCGATTGCATGGCGGTGGTTTCTTTCCCTGGAAGCCAGCAGCTGGTAGTCATAGCAGGCCTACTCCCACAGGGTCTGACTGGATTCCCATCCAGCAGTGACACGCAGGAGATCTCCACCCCGTAAGCCTCCCGCAACGCATCACGAAAAGGGCCGCAGCGTTTGTCTGAGACACTCAATCAGAGCCCAGGGCTGGGGGGAGACTGTCAGTTATCCCCCCTCGGCCCTCAAGCATTCCGCTAACAATATCAGCGGCTTTTCAGAGGATCCCAGAAGAGTCCCGTTTTCACATCTGTAATTCTTCAGATATTTAATCATGCCTCATGACATTTCCCCCTGCCAGTAGCCACCAGGAGCGCAATCGAAATGCACATTTGTTTTCAGCGGTGGCTAAATTAGATAATGTTATTTACGAGCAGAGAGAAATTCACAGGCCTTGCACATGCTCACAGGCAAGGTTCTTTAATCTTTTTTGTTTTTGCCTTGCTGTTGCCTTGCCATGATACAAAAGCAGAAACAAAATGGCAGCCACCCTCACTCCTAATTTCTCTCTTGTGACAGCTGCTCCCTCCCCCCCAAATTAGTTGCAAGCTGCTTTAGTGGCTCCAGAGACCGTGGCTTCGGAAGAGTGTTTACTGGGTATTACCAAGCATTTATACTTGGGCCCTGTTTACCTGCCACACACATCAGAGTAAACTCTTTCCTGGGGTCCATTTTACAGGACTTAAGACTGAAATTTCCCCACCGTACAATCTCCCCATGCTACCTTCATAACAGATAGATAATTATTACTGTATGTACATAAAAGTGCCGTTTTGTAAACTGTATGCTCAGAACAGACATTAAAAATGTTATTTAATGACTGACTAGGTGACTTGATGTATTTCACTGCGCCTTGGAGCACCATAGAAGAAGCTTATATACAGGTGAACACAGCTTGTGTATTTTGTATGTGTGTGTGTGTGTGTGTGTGGATAGTGTGTGAGTTTGTGGATATGTGTGTGTGTGCATGTATGTTTGAGTATGTGTGTGTGTGTGTGTGTGGGCATGTGTGTGCTTGAGTGTGTATATGTATGTGTGTGTTTATGTGTATGTGTGTGTGTATATGTGTGTGTGTGTGTGCATGTGTGATTGTGTGTGTGTGCATGTGTGATTGTGTGTGTGTGTATGTGTGTGTATGTGTGTGTGAGTGTGTGTATGTGTGTGTGTGTGTGTGTGTATGTGTGTGTGTGTGCATGTGTGATTGTGTGTGTGTGTATGTGTGTGTGAGTGTGTGTGAGTATGTGTGTGTTTGTGTGTGTATATGTACGTGAGCGGTTTATGTGTGTGTGTGTGCGTATGCGTGTGTGCATGTGTGATTGTGTGTTTACATGGTACCATCTGTGCTCTGTATATGTGGCTCAGTAATGAGGCCTAGAAAGGCTCTTGTCTCGAGTCAATCAGTAGAATTCTGGGGCTGGACTTATGGATCCATAATTATCTTTCATCTCCTGGGGTGTGTCTGCTATCGAACACAGATGTACTACACAATCATCCATGTACCTCTGGGGAATGATTTGGTTGAATTCTGTTCGCAGAAGCACCTACCCCCACCACACGCACTCTGCAGACTGCAGAGTGACTGCAGCGCGTCACAGTCGTACCCAAATGAAACGGAACAGCTTGCAAATGTCAACGTTTCGTAAGCTTTCAGCTGATCCATTAGACGGAGCGCGGCAGACGAAGCGTTTAAACAAATAAAACAAACGGGTGGGGAAGCCGTCCTTCAACAGACTATCAATTCAAATTTCGACTGTCATTCCTCACAGAGGAAGGACGTGCGCAGGGCAGGGCGGGCGCGCCGTTCGTTTGTCCCGAAATGGAATGTAACTCCGGCCCGTGGTCCAAAATGCTCCCGGGCGGCGTTCCCTACGGACACGCCTCTCTGTGTGCGCACGGGGTGTCGAGGGCGGGGGGGACACACTCTCTCACCTGCTCGTCCTCGCTGTCAGACCCCTCCAGGCTCAGTGAACTCGATCTCTGGACCAGGTTAGAAGGCAGAGGGGGGGGGGTGGGGGGGGGGGGTGGGGACATTTCACAATTTAATATTTCACAAGAACAGAGGGAGGAGAGGAAAGTGAATAATGTCAACGAGGTCTGCACTTCAACATTTTGCTGCTGAGCTAACTGGCCAAACATTGACACTAAAGAAAAAAACTTTTCCTTTTTTGCTGTAAAGTTCACTAATCTGATGCTTGCTACATTGCTGGTGTGATAAGGCAGGGAAGGGGTTGTATGTAATGTGGAGTAGATAAGATATTTTCACTGAGAGGGTACACTTGGTAGACCTGCTACATTTATTTCTCACCCTCTCTATTCCTAACTCCTGATCACACAGCAACACCTACAAAAATGGTCATTAAATGACTCCCTTGTGGCTATCAAAGAGTGTCCCTGTTACCTGCTAGTCAGGTAGACCACATTTCCCTACACTTCCCTACACAATTTTAACTGTCTGTGCCTCAGGTGCACAGTTTAAATACTTTCCATGTAATAACAGCATGCAGTGAACACTGGGGGTCAATGCAGCTGCATTCGTCTGGCTTAAGCTTAACCAGGCCTGCTTGTACAGGCCTCGCCTCTTCCAAAATAGCCCCTCCTCCACTCCCCAGTCCTCCATAAACCTGACCCTGAACTCTTTCTTACAACACGTCTGTAGCTACATGGAAAAATGTGATCACCATGGAGATTTTTCCTAGGTATTAAATCAACATACTTATGCAGAAGAACCTCAGAAATTCCATTAAAATGGCTGCAACGTCAACCGTAAAACACTGAGTCCGCCTCGCTAGCTTCAGCCAGCAGAGTGTTGACATATTCCTACCAAGGCCACCACTCAGGCAACACACGATTCAAGCCTCTTTTCCTGGTAGGGACACTACACTCTGTTCAAGTCAATTCCCTCACTATCCTACTATCTCCCTTTTGTTGGAGGATGTCACTTCCTGGGTCCTCCCGCTAGAAAATATCTCCTTCCTGCAGGGCCTGCAACTGGCAGGAAACCACAAAATGGAGGGCAGCCAGTTGGACCTTTAGAAAATGAACTGCCTAGATGTCGTCTAGAAGCTCAAACAACAGGCAGTGATGGCAGAATAATTCTCCGCGTGCAAGGCCTAAGATCCCTGTGCAGCTCACACACGGAATTGGACACATATTTTAACCCCTAAGCACTGTAGGCAACGTTCCCAGAGTCTGTCTGTAACACTGCCAAGACATTGATACCAAGTCTCAACAGTGCTATGGTACCTCCAAACAGTATAACGCACTAAAGGGAGAGAATTATATTTGAAATTATATCAACCTGAGCCTGTTTTTCATTATAGCATTGGTAGTTAGCAGAGGGAAGGATTCATACTATTCCTAATACTGACTCCTATTTCTTCTTTGCTCTTGTTACGCGGAAAACCACAAAGAGCTCCTTTTCTTGTGATCTGATCGGCAAATTAGCGAGCCTACTCAGCATGGGGTCTGCTGTCTTTATGCAAGTGAAAGAACTGAGATAGAAATCCCCCAGCCCCTTACATGACAATATAAGTGTTACTTTAAGGGCGAAGCGGGCATCCTGCCCTACCTTTGTGCTCACTGGGAACCCACAATCTCCCAACCCAAAAGGCATAACATTCAGATAAGCTGCTGCTTCAGTCCTCACAGCAGTAAGCCAGAATCAGAATTAGCCTAGCAGCGGCACAATAGTAAGCCAACATTAGCATTAGCATTAGCCTAGCAGCAGCACAACAGTAAGCACGCATTAGCATTAGCCTAGCAGCAGCACAACAGTAAGCACGCATTAGCATTAGCCTAGCAGCAGCACGGCAGAGCATGAAACACAACGCGAGCCGTAAGGTAGACTGACACTGCGAGATGTGGGGCGGATACCAGATTTACCTTGGGAGAATGTGTGTATTTGGGTGAGGGCGTATGTATCGATTGAAGATGTGTATGTGTGTGTGTGTGAGTGTGTGTGAGAGTGTGTGAGTGTGTGTGTGTGTGTGAGGGTGCACGTGTGGGGAGGGATGGCACAGAGTGGTTGGCTGTGTGTTTGGGTGGGCAGAGGATCGAGAGGATAGTGTATGCTACTTTGGGGTTGTTTGTGTAGGAGGGTGTCAGGCTGAGGGGCTGTTGGGGGTTGTTTGTGTTGGAGGGGGTCAGGCCGGGGGACGGTGGTGACAGAGGCCTTACCCCCTGGGTGGAGGCTGTCAGGACGGTGTGCAGGGTGGACATGTCGGGGGGGCTGCAGGGCAGGCCGTCGTCCTCGGAGAGTGCCCCGGCGTCGTCCCCCTTCTTCCCACAGAGCAGAGATGGGGGAGAGCCCAGCCTGATGGCCTGCTTCAGCTGCATCTGCAGGGAGACAGGGGGAGTGTTTCAGCAGGACCCCGCACACACACACACACACACACACACACACTCACACATACACACACACACTCACACACACACTCACTCACACACACACACGCACACACGCACACACACACACACACACACTCACTCACTCACTCACTCACTCACTCACTCACTCACTCACTCACTCACTCACTCACTCACTCACTCACTCACTCACACACACATACACACATACACACACACACACTCACACACTCACACACAAACATACACACACACACTCACACACACACACATACTCACACACACATACACACATACACACACACGCATGTACACACACGCACCCTCACACACTCACACACACACACACAAACATACACACACACACTCACACACACACACATACTCACACACACATGTACACACACGCACCCTCACACACTCACACACACTCACACTCACACACACATACACACACACGCATGTACGCACACGCACACGCATACTCACAGACTCACACACTCACATGCACACACACACTCACACAAACATACACACACACACTCACACAAACATACACACACACACACTCACACAGACTCACACACACATACACACATACACACACACGCATGTACACACACGCACACTCACACACTCACACTCACACACACACATACACACACACGCATGTACACACACGCACACTCACACACTCACACACACACTCACACACTCACACACTCACACACTCACACACACACATGCACACACACACACTCACGCAAACATACACACACACACACTCGCACAAACATACACACACATACACACACACACTCACACAAACACACACACATACACACACACTCACACTCACACAAACATACACACACACGTACACACACATACACACACACGCACACACACACATGTACACAAACACAAACACACAGAAAAAACATGCATACGCACACACACACACACAAGCACATACACACAGTGTTTGGGGGGACCCCACACAGACTCCCCAACAGGTGGTCCTACAGGCCACATCGCCAGCTCCATTCAACCACAGCAGGGTCCTGCACCCCTGGTCCTGGAGAGACACTTTTGTCAGCCTGCACTTAATCAATCAATTAGAGGAGTTGATTGTACAGTTAACTCACTTCACCTAGTTACTTGTTTTGGGTGCTGATTTTAAGGTGAAAAGAAAAACCAGCAGAGCTTGTGGCCCTCCAGGGCCAGAGTTGCAGACTCAGATGCAGTATTTGTCTCGTACATTCATCTATAGTCTTCCTGTCTGAAATAGTTCAGTCAATTCAATTATATTATTCCTGCATGCCAGACCCTCTTCCTGCTTGTCTCATAACACAAGTATGTATCCTTGTACATTGTAGTTGTTATGGGGAGAAGAGCTATGATTTACAGAGAGAAAAAAAAACTAAGATGCTTAAGGACATGACCAAGAGTTCAGGAAATACCAAACATGCTGTAACCTGAGCACAGACAGGGCTGCGATCTGACGCAAGGCTTGTGGAAATGTACAAAATGGACCCTCCTTAACCATTTGAAGAGTTGGTGTTTTTGGAATGTGTTCTAGAACTCCAATGTTTTCCATTGCCAGCAGAGATTGTGACATCAGCATTAGAATGTTCAGTTAAGAACATTCTAATCACATATTTGTGTCGTTACACCTTTAAGGCTTAACGGAGTAACGTGAGCCAACCCAATAAACTCTGGAAAGATCCGTATCCTCCCATTATGATCCCGCTCGGAAAGAGGGATCAGCCCGGCGGAACATTCCCCTCCTCAAATGAACCGAATGTGCTCTGACAACAGCGTGCAGGGCGCCTCTCCCACAGAGTCATGCAGGAGTCCCGTTAGCACCTCGTCTACGCTCCTGTTATTGTTGGAGCTGGGAAACGTGTCTTTACAGGACGGGCCAGACCATCGGTATGCTGCGGGGAACCTGCCTCGGATGGGACAGGGCCCGCTGTGGCCCCTCCCCCCCCCCACATCTCTGCACAGGATCTTACGATTGGCTCCTCCTGTGGGGGGCGGACCAGCAGACGCAGGCTGGGACAGCAGGGGCCCTCTAGGCATACATCTGTGTCTGTGGGCTTACGACTGAGCTGCTTACTTCCCACCCAGTGCTCGCGGTACCAGGGAGGTAATGCTGATTATCTCACTCTCTCCCCGCTGCGTTACGCCTGAGCTCTTGTAGCAAATACCCGCGGCGCGTGTCGAAATGCATAACCCCCCCTCACCCCCCTTCACCCCCCCGACGCCCAGGGACTGTTACCTGCAGAGACTTCACCTTCCCGTGAAGGCTGTCCTGAGAGGACGCCAGGCCCTCGTTGGCTTCCGACGAGTGCGAATCAGAGACGAAGACGCTGTCATGTGACATGGCCTTGTTCCCCATGTTAACGTTCGAACTTTGAAGGGGAGGAAAGGAAAGAGACATTCTAAAATGCTGAAAGAAATGTACAAATCCCAAGTGCACTGCAGCAAGCTGGAGTGAACTGAAATGCTCTTATTATCTTACCATCAGTGTGGCTTTTATGATATAACACCGGTTGAATCCTAGAGACATTATGAGTCAATGCCAAAAGAAGAAGTCACAAAAGTGAATCACATTCAGCAAGAAGCAGTATGCCTAATGAGTGGAAATTCACTTACATCTAATATATCAAAAACTCGACGAGTATGTGGAAGGCAGAAGATTAATTCCCTGAAGTGTACATCCTATTAGGAGAAAAATGTGCCTTTGCCATGCACAATAGATGCCTTCAGTGAAAGTAATTGAATCATTGTTTTTACTCTGTATTCTGAGAGGGGCTTTAATGGTTTACATGTTGGAAGTCAAATAAACCTCTCTGTCCTGAAATTTCCACACCACTTCAGCAATCCGCTTGATAGGCTCATCCTGACTTGCACATATTATTAACGTAAAAGTCCATATGAATGCCACCAGAGGAGACCCAACCACATGCGCATGTTGGAAATCTCTGATGTGATGGTTCCTTAGACTAGGAACAGTTGTTAACCCTTTGAAGTGTAGGTTTTCCATTGAAATTCAAATACCAAATTGTGATTGTTACATCAGCATAATAATGTTCTGTTCATATTCGTGATTAGAATGTTCAGATAAGAAAATTATAAACACAAACCAGTTCAGAACATTCTCATCACATATTTGTGATTAGAATGTTCTTAAATGGACATTCTAATCACAAACCAGTTAAGAACATTCTAATCACATAATTGTGATTAGAATGTCCAGTTAAGAACATTCTAATCACATATTTGTGACCTCACAACTTAAAGGGATACAAGCAAGCAGGAGCCAGAGGTGACTGCTCTGCCGACATACTGGAGTATAGATATGGTCACTGCACATGTGGTCTTACCCAGAGTCCTGGTCTGCATGGGACTGGGTGGGCGTGGCCTCGGGGCCGTTAACATTGTCGCTGGATTGGCTGGATTTCAGAGGGCTCTCCCCAGTTGGGGCAGGAGCTTCTTTTCTCTTCTTCTTCACAAAAAAGTTCTTGAATGTCTGAAATTTGGACTTCTTCTTTCCTAAAAAAAACAAAAAGTGTTTAATAATCCTTGTGCCTAAATTTTCATTTGATTGAACCCAGTAAGATTTCCACTGCTCATTTATAAGCATAAGAACATTTCCAAATTATCACATTATTAACCATTTGAAAAGTAGTTGTTTTGGAAGGTCAGTGTTGTAGAACTCAATTGCTTTCAATTACCAGTAGCGATTGTTACATTCAGTTAAGAACATATCACATATTTGAGATCTTAGGAATAATGGCTTCAGATAACAGCTCATAACAACACATACTTACTACAAATTGGGCTAATCATAATGTTAACCTAGCCAGGCAGAAATGAGAGGGGCAAAGAATCAGGCAGCTTCAATCAGCCAGCAGTATATCCTGTTCTGAAGCACGGTATCACTCTTCGCCCACACACATCCAGCTACTAACTGACCGAGAGCCGATCTCCTTATATGGAAACAGAACTCCACCCATGATACCGTACCGCACTGTAATGCAACACAGCAGGGGCTTTCTCTGAAATGGCCAGACTGTGTTTGAAGTGTAGAAATGTGCTTCTGGATCTATCACGGAAAACGCCAGGCCCTGTCCGAGGATCACACAGTTCTTCACACAACTGATCTCTTGAGGAATGTCACGTTAAACAGCCCGCATACATTTTGACCTACAAAACTAACTCTGCCGCACACCGTATATCCATGTGACCAGCAGACACAGTGTTGGCAAAACGTCAACTATGTCTCTAACAAAGAGTTAGATCCTGAATCAAGCACCCCCCACGCTTTGTATTCTCACCCACCTGAGCAATAAAACCCTGAAATCCTCCTCTATCATTACAGCCATTTTAACTGCCCCCTCATGCAGTC
The DNA here is from genome assembly GCF_963514075.1 of Conger conger. Classification (NCBI taxonomy): domain Eukaryota; kingdom Metazoa; phylum Chordata; class Actinopteri; order Anguilliformes; family Congridae; genus Conger; species Conger conger. The sequence continues at coordinate 11,941,831 of NC_083762.1, read as the reverse complement.
TGAGAATGAAAGTAATTTACCATCCGAGCGGTAACATACCCCAGCTTGTATTAATGAGAGAGGTGCTAAAATACTCCCTGTGATTTCATTACCATTAGCACTCTAGTGGAAAACTCAACACCTCCAATTTGAGGCTCTACCAACTCTCTCCTCCATAAATCCATGTCACCTAGGCCAGGTCCAAAACAGCTTACTTGCCTACTATTACGTATACAAGCTGCATACAAGCTGTATACCACTTTATACTCAATAGTAGGCAAGTGAGCTGTTTTCCGACCTGGCCCTGGAACCTTTCATCGCTATTTTTCATTTCTATCTGCTGTGAAACGTGTTGCGCAGAATAATAGCACATCTGCGGATACAAGGCGGTGCTTCCTGCTAAGGAAGCGATGTTCTGTTACTCCAAAGGCTCACATTCAGGGCAGAATAAAGGCCTGGTCCGATAGGAAAGGTCAGGCCCATTAGGAGCCCTGGAGAAGGGAGGACCATCCTGTGCTATTGTGAAACAGGGGAAGAGCACTCCACACCGCCTTTATTAGCCTGTGTGAGCTGCTCCAGCCCCAACTATATTTATATATAAACCCAGACAATCCATCCCTGGCTCACATGGTTCCAAAACACTCAAGATCCAATTACAGACAAGGGTTTGGCAGCATGGCTGTTGTTTTTTTTTTTTAATTGGGGCAGTCAGGACAACTGCGGAAACAGCCTCCTGGGCAAAAAATAAATACATAAATAAATATAAAATTGAATAAATAAAACACGGCCAAGGAGGGTGACCACAGCTGGCAGTCTGCATGAAAAGACGGATTTGGACGCGGGAATGAGTGCGCTGGCCTTTCTCTGACATCCTGGCCGGAACGCCGCTGCGGGATTCCGGGCTCCCGCTCGGGAAGATCCCGAATCCGTGTGCAGTGTTCCCGGCTGGAAAACCCCGGCGGAGACAACGGCCCGCCTCAGTTCCCGCTCAATCACCCGATTAGATTAAGGAGAAAAGCATTTAAGGCTCATTCCAGGAGAAACCGCCACCGTCAGGGAGATTAAGAAGGACCAGGCCGTTTTTGTGGGAGCGCCGTTCAAGCACTTTAATTCAGTTTCCCTGCATAGAACAGGCCATTCTTTAAGATTATGCGTGTAATTACATAATTCATCCACTTGGACATTAATAAGTGGGCAGCGGTGCATGCACTATTGAGACTAAGCCCGAGACCTGAGCTGGGTGTAGGATTTCAGCCTCCAGTTTTGGGCACTATGCACAACCAACCTCTCAATTTGCTCTGGACACTTTCTATTCATGTTCATCTGTTTCTACTGGGCTCTACTGCACTACAAAAAAGCCCTGCCTTAACAAGTGCTGTAATAGTCTTGTCTTGGCAAACATTTGTGTCCAATACTTGTTGAGATTGGCTCATCTTGGTTGGTTTATGCAGTGTAACTGACTGAGTGAATGATAGTTTAGGCAGAGGATCAGCTGGAGTCAGATCCCACTCACACAGACAGGTCAGCCACGGAGACCACGCGGTGGTGAGGATCATGGTCATGACCGGGGCTTTCTGGTCAGACTCTGAAGGGTCATTCAACCCGCGGTGAATCCTGTCAGCCATGAGGATGATGTCAGACAGGGTGCAGAGAACACCCACCAGGCCCGGGACCCAGCCTCCACCACTGACACACGGTCTACTTTAACGGACCTCGTCCCTCCCCGTTATGAATTAAACCCAATAGACGGGATCATCTCTCCCGTAAGTGTGACACATCCTGCAGGAAATGGCTAATCCAGCTGCCATTTCCAGTCCGGGGCCTGGGCGAGTGTGAGCGCTGTCTGTACACGCCTTCCCTGCGGCAGTCAGAGCAGAGTCTCCCGGCAGAGCCAGAGAGAGGCGAGGGCGCGGGGCTGGGTTTGAGACTCTTCATTTCATCACTGCGAGTTTTCCCAGTAAAGTATCACAACATCGCCACAACATTGCAACAACATTGCGAGAACATTCTGTGAGGCGTGCAATGTGGCACTAAACATCTCAGAACCCCACTTTGGAGTATCCTGTCATCGAGAAACATTTCATGAAATTTAAGATACTCTATAATTCAATATTTCAACTGCCATTGGAACAAAAGGCGGTCAGCCATACGTACTTATAGAAAGCCTCAACTCTAAACGCACAATGACAGCATCAACCAAACTATAGCTGCATTCCACAGGCATTACACAAATCTAGAGCAGAGTAAAGGAGCAAAGCCTGCTTGAAGAGTTATATATTCATTAGGCAATAAGAAAAGCTAAAGCACAAAATGGCCTACTTTTTCTGAGCATAATTTAAACTCGCATTGGTTTTAAGACAATAAGAAACACCGGGAAACTTCTGGTAAATCTACATTGCCGTAATTTATACTTGGAATAAATATTTCTCTTCCTTTTGAATTGCTCACAGAGGACCGAGTTTCAAACAAACGATTTTCAGGCTACCCTGAAATAAGACACCATCATTAAACGGGAAGCAGATCAGCCATCGCGTTTCATAGCACAGCCTCACGAGAGAAGCCCTTCAGGCCCTTTACCTTGACACTCCTCCGGGGTCTCTGCCGTCTCCTGACTGGCCGTCACATCTGGAGGTCCTGATGCCATGCTGTTGCCACTGCCGGAGACAGACAGACAGAAAGACGGACATCAGTCACTTCTGGAGCAGCGAGCAGAGTGGAACCTCCTTCACCCTCGCCGTCACAGAGACTCTGAGAGAATTCGCTCTTCCTCATCCTCTTCTGCCCCCTGTGACAACACAGCAAGTGCTGCTGTAACACCCCCGGCTGGGCAAACCCCATCTGTTAATTCATAAAGTCCACACGGTGCGCGGTTTGCGGCAGAAACGTAGCCGTTATGTAAAACGGGACCCGGCTGGGGTAATTGCTAACGTTGCAGCAACAGTAAATCAGCGTCTGCCTCGACCCGTCACTTCTCACAAACGGCCCAGCAGACTAAGAACGTCACATAAACACAACAAGAGCCCGAGGTCAAATGTTGAAATATACAGCTGCTATCCGTATAGCCTGAGAACCACTCATGCACCCATCCTCTAGACAATAATACTGACAGATCGTAAAACACAAGCAAAATTAGCAATGGCAAGTTTGGAGAAAGACATGTGAAGTCACGGGGGAAAGGAAGACTGGACCCTACGCGAGGTGACTTGGGGTGAGGGCCAGGTTTTGGGTGGTGACGAACGCAGGGCTTTATCACGGTGGGAAGAGGCCAGCCGTGTATGACTGACACACAGAGAGCGGAGGCAGTGGGCAGGGGGGTGGCGGGGTAGGAGGAGACGCTCTCTCTGATAAGCAGATGTCGTCTGTGACAGATAGTCAGAAGATGTTGGCGCTCCCAGCGCGGCTGAAGGGGATCCAGCGGCCTCGCTCCAGGAAACAGGCCGGAGCATCTCTGACAGACTGCAAGACCCCGGGACGGCTAAACAGGATGTGGAAGCAATTTAGACCCGGGTTCGCCAAGCTAAAGCAGTTACTCTCCTTTTAATGAGAACGATTCAAATACAATTAAGTCCAAATGCCTGGCTTCCTGTTTGCATTGCACAGAAACCTGGTGGGGCCCTGAAGACGAGACTATCACTTCAAAGATAGGAGCAGGGGGCTCAGCTCCCACAAGAGTCCATTACTGCTGCATGTTTTATCAGGCAGATATGAGCAACTGGGGTTATATGCCTTTCTCTAGCCCAGAATTTCAAACCACACCCGGCCTGGACGTGAGCAGCTCATGAATAATAACTTAATAATACATAATAATAAAAGAAAAGCACTCTAGCAGAGAACACTACATGAATGCATATCTTACAGTATGTTAACTTGAATCCAATCATATAAGGGGTGCATTCACCTATGATAAAGTTAGCACATATTGCCTGAGATTTTGGAGACCAAATCCTTAGATTGTTTATGGTAAACAGCATATCAGACTGCCAAATGAAAGTATTAGCAAAGAGACTACCCTTTAAAATGAGCTTTAACCAAAACATCAGGCATAGCTCAGTCCACAAGCCCTAAAAGTACTAAAGGCATGGTATGTAACATATGGAAATTCAGCGAGAGAACTGGATGTGCTAGAAATGGCAGCATTATCAAATGCGACTATTTTAAATGGACATTAACACCTCACCCAGGAAGAGGAATGGAAGGTAAGTGAAGTGGGTCTTAGGTAGGACTACATAACGGGACATACATTTTCTTTATATTTAAACTTTTTCAAACAAAGGGGTCATATGAGTGTGCCACATCGGATTCAACAAACTTCAGACAACTGTCCTAAATGAAGATGCCTGTTATAATACAGTATTTCTGGTACTGTAGGTGGGTTCTGTCAGATAGATGGAAAATTGGATTATCAAGGACAACTGATACCCGATTGGGTTGACTGCGGTTCCTTAGTTTTTGGCAAACCTGGCAGACCTTTGATAAACTTTATCTTTTTTCTCCTAAACAATCCACTGAAACACGTTTCTGAAAACATTTGAGTTAACAAATATGCAATGGAGTTGCTGAATCTTGATTCATATTTGATCTGCAATGCCTCTTTTGAGTTTGATCAGAGTCCTGTGTGCCAGGAGAGCTGTCATGACATGCTCAAGGCTATTGTTCATATGACTCATTCGACAGGTCAGGACCACTCCAAAATGTTATTATTACCTAAGGGAAGATTTTGAATAAAAGAAAATGAAGGGAAGTGGTGAATGAGAGATTTAACCAATATAAGAACAAATCTTGTTCGTACCAATGGTTCTTGTATGAGGCCCATTATTCTGTAACCTGGAAAGGTACTTTAGAATGTCCTTAACAGCTCTACATGTGAAAACCTTACATAAATCATTTTGGTAAACTGCCAATAAACACTTACATAATCTCATACAGTGTTACAAAATACCTACTAAAGATTGATCTCATGTTTTTGAATTCATATTATATATATGCCAACAGAATAACCTAACATATCTATAAACTGGGTTGTGTTGTGTTGGAGATCTTTTGGGTATCCGAGAAATACAAAAAATAGAGTGCCTGATTTAAACAAAAATGATCTCAAACTGAAAAACGAAACTGACATATGCAGAATTCAGCTATTCCACACTGAAGGGGGAGGATGAACGTTCTCTGTAATTGGGATAAAATAAATGACATGTTACAACCTGAAATCTGCACTTACAGAAGCATGCACTGAGGTATATATAACTTTTCTATCTGGAGAAATGGTTTACAATTTCATTCCCTCCAGATTTGGTATTAGTCATTGTGCCAGGAGTCTATAATATGATCTCATTCGCACTAATCTATGATACAGATCTAATATTCAGAAGGTATTATCTTGCAGTGATAGTCGCCAAAACTTAAATCCATCAGCATTCAGGTGAGCCTATTAGGGGTGTATATTTTTGCAATGAATATTAAAATCAGAGTTAAGATGACACTAAGATGGAAATATTCTTTGAGAGGCTACATTTGGGCCTGGATCTGCAGTTGCCTTCTCAGTGCTACTTCCAATACTAAAACTGCCTTCAGTCAGTACACTGCTAAGGCCAAGAAATAAGATACTGCAACCATGCTATTTCAGATACAGACATAAAGCCTCCAACAATACAGACATCCACGATAATATATGGACTAGATTACCCTATGTTACTGTATGATCTTGTCTGTGTATTTTCAATCAACTGAGGTTTCTGGCTAATGCAATTTATATGGTTACGTTTATAGATTCTGCCCCCAACTAGCTTTGATCAAATAACCAGAAATATGTCAAATATACATACATTGTTTGGATAAGAATACACTCCAATAGAAAGCCAATTCCCACTCCGGTATACATACACACGCACACATGTGCACACACACATGCACACACACTTTTGCCCCATTTATGTAAATTAACATGTCTTCCCTGGGCAGGCAGAAAAATAAATATAAAAATGCTCAAACACAACAAATCTTATCAGATGGTACTGAAAGATAACGGATGTCATCCTCATTTCCACGATGTGTGTGTGTGTGTGTGTGTATGGATAATATACTATAGGCTATGATTCACAGTGCCGTCTGTGGACCTGACATCTTCACTGACAATGAGCAGGGTGTAGCATGCGAGGGCACAGGCAGTTTAATGAGCTGCGTTTCCTGAAATGTCTACAAAACAAGCCAATAAACAAAATCAAGAGACAAAACAATCCGAGTAGAACACGCCCCTTTTCACTCTAGGTTCTGGGTGCCGAGGTGCCTGCCCCAATTGGGCCAGGCGTCAGCAGACAAAATGCCCTCGTTACCAAACTGGGGCTCGTTACCAAACTGGGGCTCGATCCAATCGCTCATTTTTCTCCTCTTTTTTCTTTTCCTTGCTCCACCCATCGCGAGAGGCTAGAAAAAGCAGTGAAGCCGGTGAAATTGAGAAAATGCGAATTGTTCAAATGGAATGTCCTTGCTCCTTCAAACGTCAGTCACCCACAAGTCAATCATTTATACGCCAGGATTTCCAGAAATGCAACGGATGGCCTCACGTTTCCTTGCTGAAACTTGTACTTCTACTAAGGGACATTTCATGGGTTGGAATGTCCATAAAGATGGTGGACCTCAATCGCTTCCCTGGTCAGGAGCAGGGAAAAGAAAAAGGAGGGGAAAAATAAGCGATTGGAAACGGGAGCCGTGGACCTCCCCGCAACGAGAACAGATCTCCACCCCGACAAATCAGCTCATACAGCAAGGCCGTGGACACAGCCAATTACGGGCTGCCGCCATTCAGAATCATTACAAATCACACCGTGAAACCAAATACCGGCCCTGTTTCCGCCCGTAACTCAAACCGCTGATTGTGAACACATGGACGTCGGACACAAAGAGTACTCCAGCTACCCCGTACACTTTGAGATTGCGTAGCGACGCCATGTTCGGAGCCGGAGATTAAAGCGGCGAGACTTACGGTGGGGGGGGGGACGACGGCCGTGCTGAGAATGTCCCAGCAACAGGCCCGGAACATTCTGTTCTCGGGTACAGCGCCGGGCGAAACGCGCTGTTCCAAAACCAGAGAGATGTCATGTACAACAGCAAGCCCTCGTGTTTACAGTAACAGATCCGCACAAGGTTACAGTCCTGGCAAAGAACTCGGCTGGTTGTTGACGAGAAAAAGAAACGGTCGCGCACGACTGACATATTGCTGGATGAGCACTCTCCATCTTAACATTACTCACAGCGATGTAGGAGTGTTTCCTTTCTGTCATGCATGTTAAGCACACCCAAATATTCGACATAAAGGTTTGGCAGTAATATGGGATTTTTGATTGTTAAAAGCCCAGGGAGATTTTGAGAACTCTGAAAAATCGCGTGTTTAACAGGGTGATACTGAACTGCGCATTTTCCGCCTTCCCTTCTGTAAAGGCTACACTGGAAAGGCACTCACCAGAGTTTATGTGGAGCATATGTGGAGTCACAGACAGAATTCCAAGCAGATTTATCAGGGGAACCTTTTGCCAAGCACAACACACAGTGTAGTAGCAGCAGACAATCTACAGCCAATTCACCTTTGCTTTCAATTATTAATCAGACTCGCAGCAGCAAAGAATGCTGGGAATTTAGGGTTAGTGGCGAAGCTGTTGCTCTGGGAATGGTTTAAAACATTCCGGCGAGAATGCACAGACCAGATCCATGGCCGGGTTAGACGGGAACGTTGCGGAATGCCGGTCAGGGGCCGGTATAATTCAGGGCCTGTCCCACAGAGCCAGAGGCTGGGAATCTGCTGACAGCGGAGGGGTCCTCCGAAAGACGGCCATTCGTCAAGCAGCGTTGCCTCGGTCACACTCAAGAGGGTGACACGGCGCGGCCACTCACAGAGGATTCACAGAGGATTCACAGAGGATTCACAGACACACGGCCATCCGGAGGCACTCTGCTCTGTCCATTTACTACAAGCCAAGCCAAGAAACGGGGCTCGTCGAAACTCAGTGATTCAGAGACTTGGCCCTTTGCCTGACGTGGGCTTTCTACACAAAGTAAACTTCTGGAGCGGCTATCTACACGGAAAAGTAAAACTTCTGGAACAACAACACACACATACGGTTGCTATGCGCGAGTGGAAGGTCGGGTGACCCCGGCGACGGGATGTGTACCGACCTCCGTCTGAGAGAGACACGCGGACGTGACGGACAGTGCGTCGGACGGTTCCCACAGCAGACCCGTCCCCTCTCCGCCCAATCAGGACCTCCGCATTTGGTCTCCCACACCATGGCCCTCTGACCCGCCCCCGGAGACGCACAGCTCCGTTTTCACAAGAGAACATTTCAGCGAACGGTCCCCAGTAAAACGAAGAGCCTGGGCAGGCAAGTGGGGGCTAATGGACTGACCTTGGACGGGGTCCAAAGCTAGCGTTCGCCATGAAGTCCTTCTCTTTACTTCCTCACTTTTGTGGGATTTCAGCGGAGAGAGCTGGTGGGGGAGGGGACTGAACAGTCCTTAGATTACACCAAAGTGAAAAGTGTATTTTATAGATCTATAATAGAAAAGACATGCAAAGGCAGCGTATCTGCCTTTTAATAAAACACAACATGTGCAGAGGAATTCATCTGGTCATTAATCTGGCTACACACATAATCATTAAGTGATAACTAGAAAGTTGAACTACCAGAACTACCACGTCTCACCTTCACTGTAATTATGCAATTAAAGCAGTGCTTTATTGCTGTGACAATTTAAAGCAAGCCTCAAGCTATCACCAAAAGACATTCTTTGCTTCACACATTTGTTTTGTTTTGACAGACGTGTCTTAAAAGCCGTCAGATGTTGTGTCACCTCGGTTATGCAGTCGTGGATTACTAAATACCTTACACAGGCATCTGAACGAGACCACCCTAATAACCGGCGATTACGTACTGTACAGGCTACTCGCTGCAACACCTCTGGCCTTTCACAGCTGATGTTGACAAAACAATCACCCAACGGCATGCAATTTAAATCCACCATTAGCCTATTCTATGGATTAGAACGGTCTCCCATCAACAGCCATGTAAGGTGTGAGATCACGAATGTGAATGGAATGTTCTGAACTGAACATTCTAATGCAGATGTGACAATCACTTCTGGCGATTGAAAGCAGTGGAGTTCTAGAATGCTCACTTGGAATTGTGAAGACAAAAAATTATTAAAACCTCTTTAAATGGCTAAAATATGCACAAAATTCTGCATTCTGCACTCGACAGATTAATGTTTTTATACACCTATCTTCTCACACTGCAGTTTTAGGGGATAAAAAATAGAATGGACCATGCTGTTCGATGTTGTTGTTGCTCAAGCCAACTGACTGAGAGAGAAATGGATGCTTTGTTTTTGGTGGCACACCAAAATGCCTTTAATTGCAGGTTGAGAATCCCAATTTGACAGTAGTAGAAATTACACAGGCATCATGCCATGGATATATACAGAACTCTATTAAACACTGCAACACATCTTCAGAAAATAGTACAGTGCACGTAACCACAGCAACTAAACTGGAACTAAAGTCCAAAGCAAGGAAAGACTCAATACCACCCACAGTGCTGCCAACAGAAATCACGGAAAACAGGAGTACTCCAAAACCATTAGGATCACAAACACTGAAACTACACTTCACTAAACCCCTCTTTGGTAACTCCAACAGAAATGAATCAGACAAAGTCCACCGTTCACCTCAATGGCTGAAGCTGCTCTAATACTAATCCACTACAACAGGATTTTTGATCCTCTACAAATGTGTGTAACCCTTGTTCCAATTATGTTTCGTAAGATGAGTGCCATGAGCCCCTTAGCTACATAGTCCTAAAATGCTATAACTCCAATGTAGTTATTGATTTGAAACACATTAGCAACCACAAACACCCCAGGAAGCCTCATGGGTAAATCATAAGAGAACAAGGTTTGTGTACTAAGTAGTTTCATATCAGCTTTGTGAAAGACATTTATGTATTGTATGATTCATGCTATGAAACTATGGAAGGCCTTCTCAAAAAGGTTTTTCAGACAATTGACAGTAGTTTTTGTTCTGATTAAATGTGTGAGGCCTAAATGATAAACTCAGGTGAACAACTGCCAATTTTTCAGAAAACCTTGTTGAATTTTTTTTATGGTTAATTTCTGCTTTTTTTTTTCTAGCTCGCTTATAAATTTGGAATGGCCAATCGTATGCAGCTACACTCACACTGTGAAAACCACACTGAAGCATGTGATGTGGCCAGTTTATTCTTTTCGCACGGCACCTGTAAGCCAAATCAGACATGAGCTGGGGGAAGACGCTTCATGTGCAGCTTTAACACAGAGACCGCAGGTACACAATCAGGCAGAGGGGGCGCTAGAGAGCGACGACACACGGATCCCGATCCCGATCCCGATCCCTGGGTGATGCGTTAGCACTGCATGGCAGCAGGCACAGCAGGCAGGGGCACGGTCAGGATTCGATCCCAGACTGTAGGACTCATCTAAGCACGAGAACAGCGCCTTAATGGCATGAGCCATTAAGCTGTCCATCCATGAGGGTACCTACCGCAGTCTCAAGATACCCAAGCAGTCAGAGATCCATAAATGACCCGATCACGGCACAGCTCTAAGTCCCAACACTGCACAATGACCTAATCAAAGCACAGCTCTAGGCCCTAACCCAGCACAATGACCCAGTCACATCACAGAACTGGGTCCCAACATAGTACAATAGCCAAATCATAGCACAGTCCTGGGTCCAATCACAGAGCAGTTCTGGCTCAGGTCTCAGTGTTGGGAGAGATTATAGAAGAAAAAAGTAAATACTTCCATTAATCATAGAGGGAACATCTTTTGACATCCAGTGTGCAGATCACACCACAAAATAAGCCAAGAGTATATTCATCAAAAATATATGGTAGAGATAGCAAATTTTTATCTCTACTGAAATAAAACATTTCCCTGAAAGTCTTTATCTTCCTGTCCTTGCCGTCACAGAAAAAGTTTTTGTAGAAAGGCTGATATTTATTCATCTGCTGTAGGTGATATAACACACAACTCTGACGTGCCAAGCTAAACAAAAGTATTTTTGGAGCCTGGTATGCTCAGAGCAGCCTGGTAAATATCACTGACGTCCTTGTACTAAGAGTATTGTACATTGACTTTTAGAACACACGTCTCTGATGCGCATTCTTTATTCAATAACAAAGGCTCCATAACTTGCTAAAATCACCAGTCACCAAACTATGAAGCATCCCCAAGAAGCATATGTGTCATCAACCAACTACAATCACAATGAGCCAGACTTGTTAGATTCTCTGCAGAAGAATTAGTCAGCGAATCTTCCAGTCATAAAGATAGTATGTATATGGTGCACTTCCTGTTGCTCCTGAACATTAACAACACTGGACCGATGAAAAATTAGATATCCATGTAAATAGTTTGTGAATTTTCTGGTATGTTTAGAAAACAAATATTTTTTTAAATAATTTAATCCTATCACTAGTTGGAAATCTATGTTAAGTTTACCCCAAACAATTAACTAAATGTTGGCATTTATTTGTTTGTAAAAATTATTTGGGACAGCTGCCTTCATAGTAAGAGTGGTACCGAAGGAAAGGTTTCTACCTGCAAGAGGGCCCGCTGGGTGAGTTTATTACCCTACTGTACTGCTCAGCAAACAGACAGGGTCTGAATTAAAACAGAAGACCCCACATCATAAAGGTCTCAAGCATGCCTCAGACACAAGGCATGGATCAAAGGAGCCGACACTAAGGCTAACTAACACCCAGAGATGATCTATGTAAACAAACACAACACCACAAAAAAAACAAAGCCTAGCCTGAACAAAACACTCCATTTCTTCCTGTTAGTGTAACTCAGGACAAAAAAAGAGGCCAAACTTGAAGCAGGACACTTTTCACACTTGGCTGCTCGATAAAGGAAAGGCAATCTGTTATTTTTCTACGAGAATTAGGCTACTTCCCAGATTGAAACAAGAAAAAGACGTAGCCAGATAAAGGCACCAATTCCATGAAATAGCAGCAGCTGGAAGCTCAAATGGTAAGGCACTAAGGAGACAACAGGGAAGATTTGAGTTAGACGGGGAACATCAACAAATGAATGTTGAAAACAGATGAAAAACAGATGCTGTCCAAACCATTGGCCGTGGTGTTCCCAGTTCCAGTAGGTCACATAATTTCAAACTGGGTTTGGTGAACACTGCCACAACAAAGCTGAGGCAAAGCATTGGCCTGCTTTGAAACTGGAGGGTGACATCACTATGGCTAACTAACTTCTAAAAAAGAAGTAACAGGATGACTACATGCAACCATGGTGAAACTACTGGGAAACGCAAGAATTCAAGGGGAGTGAGCATGCCTCAAACCTGTTGCTCTCCACTGTATTGTTCAGTACAATGTTTCAACAATGTTCAGTTGTTGAAATTCTCAGCAAAAACAAAAAAAGACATTCAAGTTATAGGACCTTTTTTTTTTTACACAGTTATGAATAAAAATAAAAATGTGGTCCCAGGAAAAGGGAAGACAGAAATCATCGGCACACTCTGTCCGTGTTTAAACAAGCCCTCTTCTCAGCTCCTGCACAGACACCTCTCACACAAACCCATTCTCTCCTCAGCTGAGTATGAACACCTGGCCCCTCAGTCCTGATCACACAGACAGCCTATTGCCCTGCTGCCGCTCCAGAACCAGACGAACACCATGAGAGTATTCCACAGGGAGCAGGGGCAAATAATGATCGTGTAGTCATTCAAAAAAAGGTTATTCTCACACACACACAAACGCACTCCCACACATGCATGCAGACACACACACACACACGCACGCACACACACACACACACGCACGTGGACACATTCACACACACACACTCACAAACAAGACACGTGCTTCATTTTCACAAAACAAACTAGCAAAGGCACAAAGAAAAACTGGGCTTGTTCCATTTTACATAGAAGCCTCACTGGATAAACAAGCAGAATGCCCGTTTGCTAATAGAACACGACATGTTCCAGCAATGCAGCGAGACCCCCACGTCCCTGACAGGAAATCAGCCCCACAAATGCGCCGCGTGTTTACTTAAAAAACGCCGCAGACTTACTTCTCCCCCCGCAGGCAGCTATAAAATCCAGCCATTGTTCACAGACGAAGAAAGGCAGCGAGAAAGAGCCTCAGAGAGAGAGAGAGAGAGAGACAGAGAGAGACAGACAGATCTCCTCTACTTCATCCTGCCTCTGGAGCCCGGGGTGAGGAATCACAAGGCCGGGTGTGGGTCATCAGCCACGCGTTCTCCCATAAGCGGCCCTGCGCATGAAGACTGCTCCCAGGCACACTGCGTCTCGGCTAACTTTGACGGGCCGCCTAGAGTGGGATGGGACGGGTTAGCTCCCCACAGTCCGCCCTGTGGCTCCTAACCGCTCCAACCCCATCCACTCCTCCTCCTCCTCCTCCACCACCTTCTCCTCCCACTCCTACTCCTCCGCCTCCTCCCTCCGACACATAATCTTCACAGCCTGCTGCCATTGTCTCAGCCTGGCAGCTTTAGTGTGGATTTACCCAGCGTCTCTGTGGTAATTAGGCGGGGGTGGGGTGGGGGGTGTGTGTGTGTGTGTGAGTGTGTGTGTGTGTGTGTGTGGGTGGGGTGGGGGGGTTGTTGCCCTGAGGAGGCGTGAGGGGCGCCCTGGCTGAGAGCTCACTCCATCTAGTCAGACAAACAACAGGCTCAGCCAATCAGGAGTGGCAGGGCCTGAAAGCCTGAATCAACAAAGGCAAAACAGATGTCTTTATCTCCGCCCCGTCGCACCAACTCCAGCCACCCATCTCTGCCAAAGACAGCTTCCACAAATCAGCGCTCCATCATGGCCGTATTTCTTTAATTACTGCACTGACAGAGCACAAAGACTGACAGTTTGAATGGTGATCATGTGGAAGACGTTATCTTGCCGCAGATATCCAGTCAGTGGAGTGACTGCTGGGAAATAAAGACACTTCTTGTTGTGACAGGAATTAGATCACTTTGATGTATGGCTAAATGAGACCATAGAAACTCATGAGGCACAGAGACAAGCCTCTTCCTTCATTCCTGCCTCTTTCCCTGGACTGAATAGACATTGGCTAAACCAGGGACAAACAAAAAACAACTGCTCTGCTAGGCCTTTAGCCAAGCCTCTCATTCTTTCAAGAAACTTGTGTGTCAATGTAAACAACCACAAGGCCAAAGTCCCTGCTGCATATTTGTGTCATTACAAAATGAAAAATGTTTATTCAACTGAACACTGCTAAAAAACAAAAATCAGGTCATTTGGCCTGGCAGACCTAGCAGGAAGTCAGTTTGTTTATAAAATGTGTTTCACCAAAAAAATAGAGGAAAGCACATGAACCTAGTTTAGTCTGCACATATTTAACAGAAATATGCAGCATAATTTCATTCATACGATCAGTGCTTCGTCAGATTTCATACTTTCCCCTTCAAACCTGACATGGTCTATAACATTTCCTTTTTAAGAGGTGCAGCGTTGGCACCATATTTACAGCAGGCAAAAGCGTCAATCTTAATAAACCTTCTGACATGAGAACCCTTCAGATGGCAAACAGGACGATGAAATGTAGAGTGTACGATTATTCACAGAAAATGTGTCTCTATGAATGTCATCCAATTAATATTAATGTATGTGTTCACCCTTTAAATGGAGGTCCTATCCCACCTTCTTTGCAGAGGTTTGGAGGAATTTCAGCCATATTTTTTCTCTCGAAGAAAGAAAGAAAAAAAAAGGCCGGTATTTCCTGAAACATTTTCCACGCTGACCCAGCGGTGTGCAGAAGACCACGGCCCACTGAAAACTCACGATGAAATGTGCTGTCCTTAAAGCCTTAGAGAGAATCCCTTTCAGATCCACACTCAGCCTGCAGGTGTAGCCGACACAATCTCTCAATAATCCTATTACAAATATTAAGCACCACCTTCTGGATTTTTCCCACAGTACAGACAAACCATACAAGCGTTCAATAAAAATATTTACACAAGTTTAGGGCCTGAATCTGTCACATAAGCCACATTTCATAAAAGAATGTTTGAATTAGACAGCAGATTACTTTAAATTGAAGTTTAATATCATTATATGAACACTTTTCAGGTGACATAAGATATATCCGAACAAGCATTCTTCAGAGGATAAAGGAGTTATTTGAAAACCTTTGCCTAGGATGTATGCATTTCTACATAATAATTTATTCCTTAATTGATAGCCCTGATCATATTACAAGCAATCTTGTATTTACAATGCAAGCAAAGCACCAAATAAAGGCATTGCAAATGTCCCTCCGGACACTTTACGATGCAAAAGTTTGAATGGCGATTGTGCCGTTTCTTATCTTGACTGAGTGCCAGACACAATGTCTTCTCCTCGAATGGCACACGGACAGACACACAGTCCACGCCTGCAAACGGAGCAGGGGCCCCCGTTCTCCCTTTTCTCCCCGATCCCTGCCTCTTCCCCATCTCAGACTCCAGATCCTCCATTCCTCCCCAGCAGAACGATGTTTCTTTACTTTAGAAAGCCCTCCAAATTCCAGCTCACATCTGGAACACATCTCCAGAGCCAGCTCTACCCAAGATGTAATTAAGGCCATGTACAGCGAACTGTAAATAACTAAAAAATCATACCCTAGCGCCGGGGAAAAGGCTGAAATCGGCAAAGACGCAGCCAATGGCGGTCGAACGAAACAAAAACACATTGGTGAGAAGTTCCAGTAGGTTTCAGTGCTTCAGTTTCAGTGCTGGCCCCCAACATTATCGTGCTCAATATGCCCTGCTTTCTCCATAAATTGACATCCAACCGAGTTTTATTGGGCAGTAAAACCCTTCACCCTGCATTCTCAATCATTTCATTAAAAACATATTCTCTTTCGTTTAGGGGTCATTGTGTGCGGGCGAACAGGCGAGCGAGAGACCTCCGGACCGTTTACAGGCCATAGCTATAATCAAACGACTGCACCGGTGGTTTTATAGGACCATTTTCTTGCTCTCCTTTTGCTGGGTTCGTTTCATCCTAAACTGGCCTGACACTTGTTGTCCTTGACACGGAGTCTGCTATCCTGAGACCTGAGGTGACTGTTTCCCCAAATAAAAGGGCAAACCTGCTGGTCAGTTGAGATGAATATACTGTAGATAGAAGAAAACAGGCAGACCGGCTGCCAAACCCCTCAGCCTATGCTGGACAACAGCACGGAAACTCAAAGCTCTGGGATTCGGCTGACAAAGGCAGAAAGCCATGCCAGCCCCCGGCTCTGGTTGTGAGTAAAAGAAATACCCCGGCCTCAGACACTAGCCCAGTCACATTACTGGTAAAATCTAAAGACGGAAAACATCTCCTGACCAAGAAAGAAACAGTTTGAACTGTTGTCACTTTTATTGAGAAAGCACACAGGCCACTGTAGCTGCCCAGGTGGCAGTGATGGACTTGTGACCTGATGACAACGGACGCACCTGGAGCTCTGACACTAAAGGCTTCCTTTACAGCAGACAGATTTCACAAGAAGCTCCTCTCTCCACATTCTCTCAGAGCAAGACCACAGGTGACTAATGCTGCAAAGGCTGGCTAGCTCGGCCAATTTGCCAACGCATCCATTAATGAAGCACGTTTAGCCGCGGTTTATGGGAACGGGGCTGACAATAACACTGTGCTAACAGCTACAACATGACTAGCCCAGCACGATGCCCCTTAGCTCCAGCAGTGAGAAACCTGCCGCGGGCATCTCTCGCATTCTTCCCTATGCCTGCAGGGCCTTTTGAAGAGCCCCAAGGTGAGTGATTCCAGGGATTTTGGGCGTGAGATGTCTGCCCCGGCTGATGGACAAATTCTAAATCAGCCAGCCAGGCAGCATCTGCGGTGAGCTCTGAGCTTTTTCCCTTTGTGTCTATCCCACCACATCACTCCCAGCACTACCGCTCTGTGTCCCCACACACTGGGTTAGATCACAGTTGGCCAGGAACCAGCCCCAAATACATCGCCTGGAGACGCGATCGCAACGGGCCGCGCAAACCACCGCAGCCTTGTGCCTTCCTGCTCCTTGGAGCGGGAGCAATGTGAAGGTATTCCATCATAGAACCGACCGTTCCAATCAAAATTATACAATGAGGAGGATAACTATACAATATAATGTATCATCCCGGTACTGTATATTTCATGTTTTTACTCGCCCAAAATAAAACAAGCAAAACGTGTCCTTATCTGATGTGTTCTGTTGTTTTTTGTATGACCTTGATATGCAGTGTATTGTACGCCGCCTTGGATAAAAGCGTCTGCTAAATAACATGTAATGGAATGCGTCATATTGACTACAATAATTAATATGAAAAGCCCAATGATATTTCTGAAAAAACATCTGGTAGTGAGTTCTGAACTCAAATTTGGTCAGGAATGGAAGCATGGCAGAAAGTTAAACCACTGAACGATGGCCATTTCACATAGAGTAGTCAAACACCAGTCCAAGGATTTTATATTCTCTTTGATATTTATCCATTCCAGTAACTACACACAGTGGAGCTTTCGTGAATGCATTACAAATTACATGTTGACACACTGTAACAAGAACCCACAATCCCCAAATGCATTAATCCATTTCAATTTTTACTGATGTGCTTAGCAGTCTTCCTCATTCTGGGAGAAGTACGTTTTCTAAACCATACATATACAGTGTTCTGAACTGTTCGTACAGTCGTTAAAGACTTTGCGTATGTTGTACAGCACCACTGTATGTCACATCTGGGATTCCACTTCCTGTCCTGTGTATTCCTAACGGAATCTCAAAAAATAGCTCTCTGAGTTTACTGCTCCCCCAATCATACAGGCAAGACTTCGCAGGACATCATGCGCAGCACCCGATACAAAGTTGCACGTGAATATTACTGGGATGTGTAACAAATTATTAGGAATTAAAAAGTATCGAAAGGCCCTTAAACAACCCCATGATTCCACCTCTCGTTCAGCCAGTATGTCTGCCAATCTTACACTCTAACGCCCCCCACCCAGAATATGTCTTCACCAACTAACGTTACCAGGTGAAATAGATATTTAATGGTTTAATAACGCGAGAGAGCATCTGTTAATGAAGGGAGTCAGCAATAGGAACATATACCTGTCCCGGGATTTACAACAGTTCAGTTAACTTTGGACAGTAGGCTAATAACAACCACAACTCTAATAATAGTAAAAGTATGTTTTATGATCATTATTATTTTACAAAATAATGATTATTATTATTATTATTATTATTATTATTATTCCTAAAGTATCCAATGTGTCCGGCAGTGACGTCTACGTTTGAACAAGAATTAGTCGATTCTTTCATTCGGTACTTTCTAGCATAGCTATCAAAAGAAGCTGACAGAAAACAGTTATCTTCATAGGCTACATGGACTAGTTTTTGAACCTCACACTGGCATGTTAACAAAAATGTTACCTTACGTTTGAACCCCTATATTCATGGCTCGGTTTCGACACCAGCTATTGCTTTAAATTTGGACTTATTTAGCAACACAAGCTTGCTCTGCTACCTTCGGTGGAAATATCACTGCATAGCCGTGGAAAAAAAGTTGAAATCACTTCTAAAATACTATTGGAATCTATCTTTTGAGTCACAACGCACGTTCTTCTACCGATAGCGGCGGGAACAACAAAACAAAAACATACTTACATGCTAGAATACACTGCTGTGAGAATTCTCGTTCATCCATAAAAGATCCAAAAACAGCAATGGTAAGTGATTATTAAATTTATCCTGACGAGATCTCGTGTCTTTCAGAAAGAATGAGTACCGCCCTCTGCACTGCAAGGAAGTGAGTTAACAGCATGGAACTGTTTGAGGAAAGGATAGGATGTGGAACGATCATACAACCTTCAACTTTCCACTCAAAACATGTCTGGACAACAAAAATATATATTTTACGTCGGCTTGATTTAAGACGTTTTATACTCGTGGTAGAACGATAATATGTTTGTAGTCTAGCTAAGTACATCTACGACAGGGATACATAAAAACATATGTCATGTCAGAATAGCAGGGCACAATTTAAAACAAGAAAATTTCATATTCCGTATTTTTAACCAATGTATTCTGTGTTATGGTAATTTTGCAATAACATTACCTCATGTAATGGATGACCCTTGCAGTAAAATGCTTGCTATTTAGCACTATCTAGTGGTCATATTGCAGTATGGCTGCACTTGTACCAATCTTCCAATCCTTAATAGTATAACAACTTTTTTAATGTATTGATTTGGAGTATTACGTTACGTTTACACGTTTTTCATCGACTTTGTTCCTTATATATAAAATAAGACAATTGTTAAGTATGGAGTCCATTGTATAGTTCTAAATTGTCAGGTGATTTGAACAATTTCATCTCATTCTTGTCATTTTCTCTTTTAAAAAACATTATTTTTGAACCACTGGGCCCTGGCGACTACATCGTTGGCGTAGTCATTCCCGGGAGTGCCGACGTCCATGTTCTCATAAGTCTGGACATTCCCAACTCCGCCAATATTCCAACTGAAATACATTACATCTGTGCTTAGATTTGAATTGGTGAGTGGTATGCAGGTTAAACCCATACTGTACCTTAAAGGAGCACTGTCACGCTTATGTCAGTTTAGTGTATTTGGATAATTTTATTGGACCAGATTAAATGTTTAAATTATGTGTAAGCATTTTTAAAATCACCAGTGTCATGCGATCGCCTGGATGGGTGACCGCCCGCAAACCAGTCTCTGCGTTCAAGGGTGGAGTTTGAGCACCCCTTATCTCTGGGTAACACAGGCTGGAGATTCAAGCCAAACACGTCCAGTGACGTCACTGGACATGTTTGTTTTGAGAAGCTTTGCCCCATATTTAGGAAACGGCTACACTGACGGTGATTTAAAAAATGCCTACACACGTCATTTAATCCAAATAATCTCAACTGAAAAAAGCGTGACAGTGCTCCTTTGACATGTTGTGTCTGTGCTCTGAGATGTGGGCATTTTAGCCCACAGAACTGGGACTCACTGGATGTTTTTTTTGTTTTGTTTTTTTGGCACTATTCTCTATAAACTCTAGAGACTGTTGTGATTGAAAATCCTCAATAGATACTCAAACCACCCCATCTGGCACAAACAATCATTCCACTGTCACTTAGATCACATTTCTTCTCCATTAAAATGATAGTTTGAATACCAACTGTTCATGTCTTTTATGCATTGAGTTATTGTCACCTGATTGGCTGATTAGTAATTTGCATTAATGAGCTGATGTGCAGGTCTATCTAATAAAGTGGTCAATACACTCACACAGTGATGCCCTGTAAGTATTATTTTGACACATAAATTGAGCAAAATCAACATAGCTAAACACGCAAGTTAAGTTTTATCCTACCCATAGCATTAGTTTCCTACTACTAATCACGGATGTGATTTGAGGCGGTGAAATTCGCACAAACCAGGTTTGTTTTTTTGGATGAAGGTGGCTGCTAAGTTGAGAGCAATTTACTTACCAAGACACTCACTACAGTACTGTACATATTTCTGTTATGGTAATTTGGCAATAGCATTACGTCACATAATACGTCACCTGGAAATGCAAAGCACCAGAGGTCCTCCTGCCATATAACTGCACTTGAATCAATCTTCCAATCTTATTAAAGAAGTATATTAGTAGTAGTAATTTTTATCATATACTATTATAGGCTGTAAAGTTTACAAGGTTTTCGTCGACTTCACTCCTTATATTTGCTTTTTAATGAGACAAAAATAAACAAGTATGGAGTCCATAGTTTATTTATAAAGATGATTTACAATAATTCACCTCATTCTTTTTAATCGTTGTATTTATTTTATTTTTCAAAAACCATTCTTCTTGAACCACTGCGCTCTGACGGCTACATCGTTAGCGTAGTCATCCCCGGTGGTGCCGATGTCCATTCTCTCATAAGTCTGGACATTCCTAACTCCAGCATTGTAGGCTGATATTCCACCTGAAATACATCCCATCCATCCTAAGATTTCAGTGGTATTCAGTTTATACCCACACGTAATGGTTACACATAGACTATTGAATAGGTGTGGAACATTGGCTCGAGATCTGGGCATGCAGTACAATGGCTGCTGGTTTGAATCCTAGGTGAGGCATAGCAGTTGTAATATTGTAAAAAGAAAAAGATGTCAGTAAAGCAAACAATGCAATACATACACAGATTGGAAATGGGATTGAGACCATGGTAAAACACCTTTGAATTGTTGTTCCTTGGACCAGGCTGGGAATTTTTTCTGGATCTGCTTGACAAACCCAGTCAGAATTGCAGTGCCTTGACTGATGTGCTGCTCACTATTCCACTCGCCCTGTAGCTCGTGGTATCGTTTGTCAACCTAGAAATAGAAAAAAATCACTGACACATACATGCTGCAAGTCTTACAATTGCAGATTTTACAATAGAAAAAGAAAATCAAAAAATGAATGTGACCTTCACCACTGGTATGAACTATCTATTTATCTAATGTATGGGTCCCTTGTCATGGAAAAAAACTGTTTGGCATAGTTCTCTTTGATATGCTGGCTCCTTACTTGCTGGCTAAAGTACATCACAAAAAAAAACATTTTTGCTCTCTTGGCCTTGTCAGCTTGGCAACAGTATCCAATGCTCTGTCTCAATGCCAAATAAACACAAACATTACAGGATGCAGTTTAGTGGTTATTTTATTTTGGCAGTACAGACATTCCTCTTGTTTTCTCCCTCACAAAAATCTAATGATAGTATTAACCTTTTTAAAAAAATATTATTACCCCATCTGACAGTAATGCAGGAGAACAAAAGACCACAAAGCTGTTGCACTTTATTGTAGTTTTCAAGCAGCACCTCTCCCCATCCCTCCCTACCTCCCTGTGAACCTTAATTGTTGTCTCTGTGACTTGCTTTGTGTATCGGTATTTTTAGTTGGCTAGGTAAGCAGTGTTTGGATAGTTAACTTTGGTCACTTTTGCTCTGTTTGTTTGTTTCTTTGTTCTCAACAAAAAAAAAAAAAAAAAAAAAGGCCCTCGTCCTTATCTTTGTTGTACAGGTAGCAGTTGAAATTGTACTTCCCTCTAGGGTTTTTCAGCGAACTTATCCCTGGTTATGGGTATGCACTTTGTTGGACGTCGCTCTGGATAAGAGCGTCTGCCAAATGCCAATAATGTAATGTAATGTAATGTAGTTTTAGCTTTCTTCATAATCTACAACCAGCAACTTAATGCACCGATATTAACTAACTTCTACTTCTGCCCACCTGCATGAGTCCAAAGCCATTGCCATGGTCGCCCCAGCCGTTTTTCAGAACTCCTGGTGACCCTGCCCTAGACTCGCGGGAAATTATAGCAGCGATCACAGCTGGGTCCATTTGCTGAGCCTGCCCCACCTTAATGATGACATCTTTATACTCGTTCATTCTGCTCAGATCATTCTGTGCCAGCTTTTCGGAGGCCTCCACCCCTATGAGAACAAAGGAAGCATTAGAGAACTTAGGGGAAGTATCTCCTTGTTAGTACATGTAAAACTGGAAAGACTAATAAAATCCAGACAAAGGCGAATTATAAAATTGAAAGTGGCAGTTTAGTGGCAAAATCAGGATAGAAATGCAATTACGAAGTCAACAAGGTCACCCACTGTTGTGCAGTTTCAGATTTCTTCATATGACAGTTGTGATGCATTTATAAATAAATATTGCTACAGACCTCGCACACTCAGGCCGTCCTGTTTAGCGGTTTTTTCTGACGCACCACTTGCTTCGATCTTTGTAACATCGCCATAAATGCAGGCTGAAAAGGAGAATATAACAGGACATTTTCTGCACTGTTCAACACAGAATAGACAAAAAAAGAATAAACCACAGAGTTGAAAGAAACACAGATAGATATTATCGTGTAGTGACAATGAAAACTGATAAAGTGGCATTCTGTAGAGGAAATAATACATTATCACAGGCCAGATTTAGATTATAAAAATAAAGTTACTGAGAAAACCTGGAGGGGCAGATTTTAATGAATGATATCTCAAAGATTTAAAGTATTTCCAACAGACTGTTGGAAAAACAAATAATTTGGGGGATTATAATTATGATCATCAGTACTAGAATTTTTTATGACAGTTAAAAGTTAAGAGGACTCACCCATTCTGTCTTTGTAATTGTCTGTGTTCTGGCTGGAACTTCCTCAAACTCTTCTTCACTTATACACCTAGGCTTATCTACCTGAAGGGGTTGGGATTATGATGATGAAACGTGAAAGCACCTCCTACCAATGAAGTGATTAGCAGTGTTAAAGGAGGTTATAAACTATATTACCATGTTTAATTTAGTCACAATTAAATAATATTGTCATAATACAACATATGTAAAGAAATTATTTCGTTTTACAGTTTGTTTAGTTTTGAGTTTATTATTCACATCCTACAAAACAACCAAGACAACTATTGAATAACATGTTTTTTCATTGTTGAAAAACAACCAGGAAATATCACTGCATCGGAATTTCCCAGTTGAAATGTCCAACGTCCGCCCTCCAAGATCACACCTCCGAGTGATCGTGAAAAACTGGTGGCGTTTATGTGGCAAGTGTATAACCACATGAACTGTACGCATTCTGCACTGACCCAAAGGCAGAAATATACCAGTCGTTAACGGTGCTCCGGTCTAGCTACATTGGTAGTTGATCTCCAAAAGTCAGTAAATGTCAGTAAAATCTCCGAAATGTTTGGGGGTATGTCTTACATTTTCCCAATTAACTTCTGATGTACATTACATTACATTACAAGGCATTTAGCAGACGCTCTTATCCAGAGCGACGTACAACGAAGATAACATTCGGATATAATTTGCCCTAACCAGCGAACTAATAACATTGGCAACATTTTGACATCAATTTACATGCAGAACATGTTTTACTATGATAGTAAGGAAATACCATGCAGGAACAAATAGCCCACTTTATATTGGATTTTAGTCGGTGGTTTACTATTTGCGAAGTGCACCTCAATGGTTGCTGCCATTGAGGTAGATGGATTCGCCCAGAGTTTACAGATAGGAATTCCGACTTGGAGTACCGTTTCATTGTAAGGGTCGGAAAATCACGACTTCCGAGTTGTGTGGAATGCAGCATTATAACAGTTTTTCTGTTATGTAAGTAAAAGAAATGCATCTACCTGCATTTACCTCCAGGATATGTATTGATAATATGAACCTAAATTGACTCAAAATGAACGTCACGGCGATTGAGACAAATAGAGGCAAGTTTTACGCATGGCAGATCTAACCACCAATCGCTGTAGAGATTTCAGGCGGTGCTTAGAAACAGGAAGTAAATACATTTCGATGACAACAAAACCCCGAGAAGACGTCGAAGCTGCTAGTAACCTCTTGGAAAGTTTGCTTGATTCCAACGGTTTGCGGAGTCGAAAATGCTCTGAAATATCATCCGCCTGATTTACTTCATGTAGCGCATAGAGTTGAGAGCAACTGTGTTGCTTCATGATGCCTTGGACCATCCGGACATGGTTTAATGCTAGCGTTTTAATCGTGACATGTTTCTCACCGGTAGTTTTGTCAAAAGGTAAATTGCATTGGAAACATGTAGCTAGATAATCTAATCTAGAGCTAAGTGACGCGCTCACGCCTACTCTTTTTTTTTCACGTTGGCATTTTGCTCCAGTTGTCAACATCTGAATTCACTGAAACGGCACTATTTCTTGGCCTGCTGTCTGCCCATTCAAGAAGTATGACCAAAATCGTTCA
Source organism: Conger conger (assembly GCF_963514075.1). Lineage (NCBI taxonomy): Eukaryota > Metazoa > Chordata > Actinopteri > Anguilliformes > Congridae > Conger > Conger conger. Next base: position 11,917,038 of record NC_083762.1, on the reverse strand, counting down.
GGGCTTAACTCTTATTGTAACTTTGTTGTTCATAACTGCATATATATGTTCACTTTTCAGGCAGACTCAATGTCCTTTTCATAATATCAGATGATCTGCGACCAACAATAGGATGCTATGGTGATCCAATTGTCAAATCACCGAATATTGATCAACTTGCTTCCAAAAGCAGTGTCTTTCATAATGCGTACGCCCAGGTATGTCCAACAAAAATACGAACCGAATAATTTGGTAGCCTAAATGCGAATAGAAATGGGGAAAATAAAGAACACATTCAATAACTTAAACACATTTTAAATAATTGAATTATTTAAATACATTTATGTATATGCTTCTTTCTCTTCAAGCAAGCCGTGTGTGGACCCAGTAGAACCTCATTTCTAACTAGTCGTAGACCTGACACAACCAGACTGTATGACTTTAATTCATACTGGAGAGTCCATGCCGGAAACTACACCACCCTCCCCCAGTACTTCAAGTCCCAAGGCTATACCACAATGTCTGTTGGGAAAGTCTTCCACCCAGGTAATCATGCACACCGTATTTGAGTATTTTGTATTCCAAATGCAGTTATTTAACAGTAAGATATTTGTAAATAGAAAAAATATGATTGTGCAAAATATTTTTAAACCAGCTATATTTATTGGATATTACCCCTTCACAGCTTACTTGTATGGCATTAATAGTTTAATCTGTATTAATCTTTTTAACTTATGTGTTTGTTTGGCTGTGTGTGTGTGTGTGAGAGTGAGAGTGAGAGTGAGAGTGAGAGTGAGAGAGAGAGAGAGAGAGAGAGAGAGAGTGTGTGTATCTGAGGGCTCCAGTCTCCCCTGCAGCGGTCTACACTCTCTGGAGTGTGTCGGACTATGTGTGTAACCCCCTGTGTTATGTCCTGGCTCTGAAGGTATCGCTTCCAATCACTCGGATGATTACCCGTACAGTTGGTCTGTACCTCCGTATCATCCTCCCTCTTTCGCCTATGAAAAGAGGAAGGTCAGTGCATGTCCCTTCTGTGTTATCCGTTTGCTGTCTTCCATAGGAAAATAGGAATTATTTCCTATTTTCAGTGCATGTTTATATGTTTTGTTGACACCTTTGTCTTGGGTGACTTGCAGTGCTTTGGAAGACATGCAACAATTTTTTATACTGTCGCACACATGCAATTGCAATGCTGACAGCTAACCCACAGCCTCCTAAAAAAACTGCACACAGCCAACCTATATAATTATAACACAATCCTCTCAACCCTGGGCCCACGGATCTGTGAGAGTCTCAGGGGTACTGTAGGGGTCCCTGGCCCCTGACTTCAAATGCAGTTATGACCACTAATCACTTTTTCAAGATATGCTAACTTTAAAATAATTGTGTATTTAAAACATAGAAACTATGTCTGAACTATGTTTATAATGTCAAGATTTTACTGAATATAAAATATACATTTTTAAATGTTATTTGAAAATAGAACCCTTTTAGAAAAATAGATCCCCTGCCCCAAATGTAACCGTTCCAGTGTAAACCGTGAATGTGGCCGCTGGTTATTCAGCAGACGGGTGTGTGGTGGATAGGAGTTAAACTGAATTGAACTCAATCCAGTGAGACCCTGTTCTCCTAATACCAAGAAATACCAGTAAAAGCATGAGCTTGGTTGAATTGAGTACATTTGATTGCTTTTCTTTGTCCGAGTCTGTACTTACTATGCGTACAATGACTGGTATTCATGTAATGAACTATCCCATGCTTATTGTCAGTTGACAGCGATATTATCAGCGTCAGTCAAGTTAAAGCAGGTGTGTGGGCTGGAGCAATTCACAGCCCGTCAATGAACCATATTCACTTTTTAATATCTGCGTTTTAAATGCTAATGCTGGTTTAGTGATTTGAAGGCGCAGTGTCATTATGATTGAACCTTTTGCCCACATATAAAAAGGGAAAAAATAGTTTAATGCAGATCTTTCGGGAAAGCGGTCATAGTTGCTGATCGGCAGTACATGTAGAACAGCGGAGTAGTGCTGTTACCTGCGCTTTGTATTTGAGCAGGTCTGCAGGGGGGATGATGGGAAGTTGCACGCCAACCTGCTGTGTGCAGTGAATGTGACTGAGATGCCCCTGAAGACCTTGCCCGACATGGAGAACACGGCGGAAGCCGTGCGCTTGCTCAAGTCCGTCAAAGAGGCCGGCGGTCCCTTCTTCCTCGCCGTGGGATACTACAAGCCTCACATTCCTTTCAGAATCCCACAGGTAGCTGTACAGCCCTCTGCCCGATGATGGACCGTTCCTGATCAGCTAAGTGTGCATCGTCACCTGTGTAGTCCACAGTTAACATTGATGAAGTTCACACTCTATAGAATGAGCAGAGAGTGAGAGAGAGTAGATATGCACTATTAAACAAAGTACATTTTACGGTAAAATACTGGCAAATAATAATGGTTCCGATATGTTAGGCGTACAGTAGCCGGCTGTATTATCTAAATCTAGTGCAGTGTTTCACCATAAATACTGCAATTATTTACATTAGTTGTTTATAATTCTCTATTTGACAGATTTTACTGTACAATGTGCAGAGGCTTTACAGTGTAGTGCTATTTAAACTCGACACACAAGGAAGCAGTTGAATGATAACCTAAAATGAAGAAATTGCCATGAAGAATACAAATACTTTGCTTTAAGACTAGCGAGAGGTCTACTCACTATCTTTGATCTAAGCCAAGCTTAATGCTTATTTTGGTCAAACTTAAGAACAGATATTGAATTGTAATGGGAAGGATGAGAGTTTGTGAATTTTGACCCAGGTGTTGTATTACTATTATAGGTCATAATGTTTGTATATGCAGGAATTCTTGGAGCTTTATCCCTTGGAGAACATGACGCTGGCTCCTGACCCAGACATCCCCAGTGGTTTGCCCCCTGTGGCTTACAACCCCTGGGCAGACATCCGGAAACGGGAAGACGTGCAGTCCCTGAACATCAGCTTTCCCTATGGACCAATCCCCAAGGACTTCCAGGTGTCTCTCTGAAGTCTAGTTCGCCGGTCTTGTGAATGCGCATGCTAGTGCTGCTGTAAGTTAAGCGCTTAGAGCGGTCATGTGCTTGTTCTTGCTGCTCCGCATTGGCCAAGTAAAACAGCTGTGGCTCTCCAGGTACAGGTTTGAATACTCCTGGACCGCGACTGAAAATAGATGTTTTTTGGTGTAAATTACTTTTTTTTAGGGGTGACATGGTAAGTGCAGTCGTCTGGCAGTCGTCTGGCAGTCGTCTGGCAGTCGGAGGGTTGCCGGTTCGATCCCCCGCCTGGGCTGTGTCGAAGTGTCCCTGAGCAAGACACCTAACCCCCAAATGCTCCTGACGAGCTGGTCGGCGCCTTGCATGGCAGCCAATCGCCGTCGGTGTGTGAGTGTGTGTATGAATGGGTGAATGAGAAGCTTCAATTGTACAGCGATTTGGATAAAGGCGCTATATAAATGCCAACCATTTACCATTTTATTGCACAAAGAAGTTATTTTGATTGCAGGGTTGCAAGCCCAAGTCCCGAACAGGAAAATGCGATCGCACGCCGGAGCAAACACTTTTCGGTGAATTAGGTCTTAATGTAAACATCATGACTTCACGCACTGAAATTCAGTGGTGTGCGCTGTGACTTCAGTAGGGGCCTTTGTGTTTTAGCTGCGGATCCGTCAGCACTATTTCGCGGCGGTGAGCTACATGGACGCCCAGGTGGGCAGGCTGCTGAGTGCTCTGGATGAGCTGGGCTTGGCCGAAGACACGATGGTGGTGTTCACCGCCGATCATGGTGAGACCGCCTGTCCATTCATTCATCGTTCTCATGTTTTTTTGTTTTTTTTTGTGCACGCAGTTACATTTCTAGCCACAAGGTGGAGATGTAGCAACACCAATATTTTCACACTTGTCTAACAAGATGCGTTGAGGCCTGAAGACATTTTTGCCTTTACTGAAAATTAAAGAAAGAAAGTAATTAGTTGAATTACCTTTCTTACCTTTTTTTGTTTTATATTTTATATTGTCAATATAGTTTTTTTGTCTTTCTGATGTTCAACATTTTATAAACATCCAAGTCTTTGTTGGCTTTTGTTGGGCCTTGACCAGTCTCATACTGATTAAAGCGAAGGAATGCATTTGCTTTCATATCAAAGATACCTTTTAAAAGAACTGTCGTGATTGTCTTGAGATTGGAGCAGCTTGCCTAGAATCTATGAATTTGCCAAAGCTTTGATTTTCTTTATTTTTATTTTTTAAGTTTACTGGTATTTGCTCCGGGCATATTATTGGCTAATACAGAAGCTAAAACTCTCAATATATATATTCACTGAGCACTTTATTAGGTCTTATTAGACTTATCTTTTGGCTCATGGATCTGCTGCTGCTGTAGCCTATCCACTTACAGGTTTGACGCATTGTGTGTTCAGAGCTGCTCTTCTGCTTACCACTGTTTTAACATGTGGTTATTTCCGTTACTGTCACCTTCCTGTCAGCTTTGACCAGCCTGGCCCTTCTCCTCTGACCTCTCTCATTAACAAGATGTTTCTCCCCGCATTACTGCTGATCACTGGATGTTTTTTGTTTTTTGCACCACTCTCTGCAAATTCTAGAGACTGTTGTGCGTGAAACTCCAAGGACATCAGCCTTTTCTGAGATACTTTAACCACTCTGTCAGGCACCAACAATCATTCCACGGTCAAAGTCACTGAGATCACATAGCTTCCCAATTCTGACATTTGGTCTGAAAAACAGCTCTTGACCACGTCTGCATGCTTTTATGGTTGACTTTTTAAATATTTGCATTTACAAGCTGGTGTACAGGTCGACCTAATAAAGTGCTCAGTGAGTGTACAGTACACATGGATTTGCAGGACTCATTTTCTGACCAGTTGTTCTGTAATTGCAGTAATCTGGTCTTATTCAGTCTTTTTATTTACCTGTTAAGTATGTTTCACATTTCCCATAGCAGGTGGAGCTGCTTGTGCCATATGTTGTTTTCTCAATTGCATTCAGCATTCAATCTGATCTCATCATTACTTGTATTCTATTATGCTGGTCAAATTGCTTACAAGGACTGTTTTTTATTTCTGTTTTTTAATAGCTCTTTTACCAGATGGTAAAATGTAACCACAGTTTCTATCTGGAATGGAAGTTTACTGACCTGCACAATTACTTTTATGTTGTTAAATGTTTTCATGATCTCCTAGAAACTTTTACAACTTTTCTAACTTGCATCTCCTCTTCTCAAAAAATGACCCGCAATTAATAATCTAGGAATTAAAGCATTTTTTTTGATTTTCATATTCTTGATTTGTACGTTTGCATGGGGGGTTTTAGAGCAGAAAGCCCGTTTGATGTGATGCTGTTTAGCTTTTGTGGTCGACCTGTTTGTTGTCGTTGTATGATGCAGGCTGGTCACTGGGAGAGCATGGAGAATGGGCCAAATACAGCAACTTTGATGTGGCCACGCGTGTGCCTCTGATTGTGCATGTTCCCGGATTGACATCCGCGCCGCAGAAACCTGGGGAACAGGCCTTCCCTTTCGTAGACGTGTTCAGCCATTCGGTCCGCAAGTTCGCTAACGGTAAGCACACGACCCAAAGTCAGGTCCCCATCACCTGTCTCCCTGTAAAAAAATTTTTTTTTGTCATGTATATTGTATATGCCTTATTGTTTCTCATGTTGTAACTTTATGTGTGCCGTCTTGGCCAGGACTCCCTGGAAGAAGAGATCTTGTATCTCAATGGTGACATTTCCTGGTTAAATAAAGGACAAATAAAAAAATAAAAATAAAAACTAAGCTAATGCTACTCAATCAGATGATTAGCACTTTATTACTGGAGCATTGCCGGGCTCTGCAATTGCATTTGCTCCTGAAAATTGATGTGTGCTAATGGGAAACATTAATTACGAGCACATCTACGACTGGGATGTATTGGTGCGCACCTGAATTTGACAAAATGTTAGTGTAGAGCCCTGTTTTTGGTGTTTCATCCTAATAGCTCGCAGCCTCTTGCCTGTTTGTGGTACTGAAAGCAGATTGGCCATCTCTGCTTCAGTAGCAATACTGTATGTTCTCATTTTGAGTTTGGTGTATTCATTGTTCTTTAATTATATGCCTTGCTGCTTGTGCCAAAGAGGGTGTTTGATAGTTCATTTTATATTTCAGAACAATTTGTTAAGTAGTCTTGAGGGGTTAGAGCTGGAGTATATTCTAAGGCAGGGCTGCTCAACCTTATTTCGGGAAGTTGCATGTTATTTAGCAAACGCTTTATTCCAAAGCAATTTACAGTTGATTAGACTAAGCAGGAGACAATCTCCCCTGGATCAATGTGGGGTTCAAACAGCTGTGCAGATCTTATCATGCCTACAACAAACTACTGACCTTGCTGGTCCCAGTCATGTACGTTAACCACTAGACTACAGGCTGCCCACAGAAGTTTACCATCTTGTAGATTTTTCACTCTTAACGCTAACAAATCACACTTCACTCAACAGCGAGAATTCTCATTGAGCTGTTAATTCATAGAATCAAATTAGGGTTTGGAGTGAAAACCTCCAGGTCGGTAGAACTCCAGGAACAGGGTTGAGCAGCGCTGTTCTGGGGCGGTGTGTAAGCCTGCGGTCATTACTGTGGTGAGAGCATAGAGTGATTCTCCCACCGCGAACGGCAACCGCGTGACCGCACTGCCTTCCGGGCCTCCTCCGCAGGGCGCGCGGTGCGGGAGATAGTGGAGCTGGTGGACCTGTTCCCCACGCTGTCTGAGCTGGGGGGGCTGAAGCCGCCCCCGCCCTGCCCCCGCTCCTCCTTCGGGGTCCGTCTCTGCACCGAGGGCACCAGCCTGGCCCGGAGCGTCCTCTCCCCTCATCTCAGGCCCAACTCGGAGGCCATCGCCTACAGCCAGTACCCCCGGCCCTCAGACACCCCCCGGGAGGACTCGGACCTCCCGTTCCTGGCCGACATCCGCGTCATGGGCTACTCCATCCGCTCCTGCGACTACCGCTACACCCTGTGGGTGACCTTCGACCCCGCCAGCTTCCAGGCCAACATGACGGACGTCCACGCGGGGGAGCTGTACCTGCTCCGGGACGACCCGGGGCAGGACCACAACGTCTACGACGACCGCGAGCACGGTCGCGTCCTGGGCAAGCTGAGCGGTCAGCACCACTGGACCAGCACTCTCACGCAGCACTTACTGTACTTCAACTCAGGGTCAAAGGCCAAAGGGCTGCTCTGAAGCATTCTTCTTATGCAGTGTGTGTGTGTATGTATACCCTGCTGAAAAAAACAGCTAGCTAGCTAGGTAGCTGGTTGACCAGTTAGACCAGCTCCATACCCAACAAGGTTTGACCAGCTCAAGCTATGTTTTGAAACAGTTGGTATTTCAAGCTGAATTTTGCACCAGGGTAAAAACCTGTTGGTATCGTCGCAACACCTACGCTCATGAAGCAAATTTTATATAGACCTATTTTTCTACTGTAAAAAGGGAGCCCGGGCATTTAATGCCTGCTTGCATCCTTTCATAATGTGTAACCGCACAATTGAAAGTATGTTCTGCTTTGTAATGAGGGATTTGACGGCTGCTGTAATAGGCCAGAGCGGAGGCTGAATGCAAACCGGTGCAATTTATGGAATAATTGAGTGTTTATGCTGCTGCTCCACATTAAGGGAAACCATAATAAATTATCAAAACGGCTGACTTAATAAAATTGATATAAAAGTGGAGACCACATCATTTTTTGCCAGTGTTCCGCGTACAATAGCGAAGGGTGTTCTTATTTACATTTCAATTGCCGAATAGATCAACACCTGAAATAGGATGAGGTTTAACTGCCTGTCTAAACAAAGCAATGATGTGATCTCAATTGACCTCCATAGTGTTATGCTATAGCAGCTAAGTAGATGCTTAGCTTTACTGTTTGTGACCCATCAATACATATACAGTACGGAATTAATTTCAAGTCCAAAGCTAAATTAGATCTTTAAAAATGCAACCCATTCATCAATATCATTGAAATATTGGCAGAATTTCATGGTTTCTCTAAGCTCACAATGGCATGTTTTTATGTCAGCGAGTTTTGAGTTTATGTTCAGTCCATAATGTTGTTTATAAGGTAATAACTCAGGACCAATTTAGGAAATAGTTTTGTTTCTGCATCCCATGGCCTCTACACGTGCAGGTTTCCTCTTAAAATTCTTGGTCTGGTTGAGCAAAGAATTGCCAAAGCAATTAAATTGATTGTCGCTGTGCGAAAACTTAGAAATGATGTTGCTCGGATGCGCTTGACAAATAAAATTGATGGATGTTTGTGTCAAATTACAAAAACGAGAGTTATTTTGCTTAAATTGCAGTATTGTACTGTAAAATCACCTTGGCTTTTTGTGTGCTTTGCGATTAGAGAGTACCCACCCAGAGTTTATAATCGTTCCGTCTGTATTTTTGGACATCTGTTGTTGGCTCTTGTTTTTCATTTTTGTTTTTTGGGATTTGACACAGCCTAATTTATATTATCGACGTGACAAGTGTGTTGAAGAGGCATTATTTCTAATTTGCTGTGTCCTGTATTAAAAAAAAAAAAATAAGAAAGAAGCTCAGTTCTGTTCCCTTGATGCACCAGTCCTCAGCGGTTGTCAGCGTCTCTCCTGCCCTCCTGGTTTTTAAAGATTGGTTCTTATGAATGCACGACGGAGCGCGTCGTGAGGACAGTCCTCTGGGACCTCAGATGTATTCAGCTCTAGCAGACAGCTGGGCCGGAACATTCCGCTGCCTGGTTTTTTTTCACTGGAAAAGCGAGGTCAGGCCTGCCGGAGACCGATCCACTGGCTGATTGAAGCTGATATTTTAATTGCTCTCTCCAAAGCAGCGTTTCGCTCACACTCTCCCAATTCTGTCTCCGCGCTTTTAATTCCCTTTCAACTCCGCCGAGTTCTGCAGAAAAATTGTTTTGCATTAATAATTTTTTTATCTTCCGTTTTTTTTTATTCTTGCTGAAAATGAACCTGGGAGAGAGCTTGCACAATTATATCTGGAGTGCCAGGTATGAATGCTAATCCCACCAACAACATGTTCTGTATTATGTAGTTGTCATCGCTTCAGCTAAATTCCTGCTCTAATATCTCAACTCCGGTATTCAATAGAACAAAAACAACAGACTGTATAAGGTGAAAAATAAGCACTTAGATCCACCTTAATTGGGTGCAAATGAGCACAAGAGATTTATGACAAATACTGCGCCATGGTTACTAAACAACGTTTCATGTATTAGTAATCCCCAAAACACATTATTATGCAGTAGTGTTTTGTCAGTATTATGGAAAAGGGAATGGAAAAATATTTGAATGTTTGAGGAGCTTGTCTAGTCTCTAATCAGAAGAGAGGTGAATTTAAGTTTACTTTTTCACTGGCAAGTAACAGGTATTTTTGTCTGCCTCGCTAGCTAGAGAGAGAGTTGTCATGAATGTAAATAAAGAAAAAAGAATGGTAATAAATTCTAGAAATAATAAAGAGCAGTACAGGGTTTACCCATATCCATTTGCAAGATGCAAATATTGACAATAGCAAATTATTAGAATGTGGTAGAATAAAAAAAGAAAATCATAAAGCATCAAATAAAGGGTACTATTTCTATTATTTCAGTTTGTTGCGACTGCATTGTGTTGTAAACTATACTGTGTTGTAATCCTCGGGAGAGTCTGTCGGTGGAGAATGACACGGAGACAGCTCGTGAAAGCAGCAATGCACAGGCTCTTTGCCGTGCTGTGTTGTGTTCACACTGTTGCTGGCAGATTTGGTCTAATGAATCCCCAAAGAGCCGGGATTCTGCTCGGAAAACCCAGGGGTGCGGGGGGGAAACTGAGGAACTCCCTACCCTCCGTTCTCAACCGCATAAATGCAAATATTCTCCAAAACACAGACATTTAACGGCACTGCATCCCTGTGGGGATAAGCAGACTGTTAACAATGTGCGAAGAACACTATTGGAAAACTAATATTGACAATAAACAATCTGATAGCTAAAGCACTATCCAAAAAAGATCCATTATCCTTGCAATCATTCTGCTCGCCCCATCCAAATTTCAATCAAAAAGTGTTTGTTTTTGAGTCTTCTTTATAATTGCACTGCCACAAAGAGCTGTGGTTTGAGTGTCTGTCTTCATGCAGGTTCAGGCTTCAAATTTAAAAATGGAAAGGGGAATGTTTCCTCACGAGTATTCATTCCCAAACTCATTGAATGGTCCTAATGGCTTTGATAAAATCTTAGTGTCTGATTTCATATTTTTAAAATTACATATGTGAGTTGGAAATAATGTGCATTCTCTGTGTACATTTACCAGTTTTTTTCCCTGTGTACCCTTACAGATTTATAAAATGGCTGCACATACCTTGTTAACACAAAGGTGGCAGTGTGGCATAGACTAAGTGGTTTAGCAGACAGGCTTTTTGCCTGAGGGTTGCCAGTTTAATTCCCAGGTGGCGTATTGGAGCTATACCCTTGAGCCATACACTCAAGTCTAATTACTTGAATAAATATCAAGCTGCATAAGTTGGGGATTGAGTAAAGTGTGAATTATGTTTGCCTCTTTGAATAAGGGTGTCCATAGAACAAGGGCCACAAATAGCTGATTTCAGTTTTTCTCAATTGCTAACACAACGTTTTTGAAAACAGGGCTCATTTTCTCAACACTTAACGCAATTCACAAAGCCACACACCCAAAGTGCGAAACACCTACTTTATCCTGCAAAATGAAAGCACCGCATTCAAAACCACATAAACACTTATCAAAATCAAAGTTTTGCACCAAATGGCACACACTTCATTCATAATACCAGATTTTTGTCCAACCAACTACACACAATTGTGCTCAATCAAAAGCACTTTCATCTTTGGTAGGCTTTGTCCTAATAAAAAAGTTCTGTATGCAGAGGGCGATTGTTCAAGTCTACATAAATATGTGCAGAAATGCAGATATACTGTTGACACAAAACCTTTTTATTTCTATCCATAACAAATCAGTGCAGCATATGCACAGCACAGTACAGTTGTGTGAAGAAAAAAGTATGCTCTCTATCGAATACAGTAAACAGAAAAGAAAACATTGAGGGAAAAAATGGAGAAAAAAATAACAAAAGAAAAACGAAACATACTTAGGTCATATACCGTCCACCATAATGCCGAAAAAAAACTCTTCAACTGGATTGAGAAATAGAGAGTAAGGTGGAGGGTATTGAATAAGAAATTAGGGGGGTCAACAAACCAGTTTTGGACCAGGGATGCACAATGGAAACTGACACTGTCCCATACTGCAACATATCTGTGCTGCTCTGTGTCCATACGGTATCAAAATGCTGTGCAGAATGCTGTCTAGACGTGTGACCACGTGGGCTGTGTTGTGTGGACCAAGGTTGGCATGGCAGTAGTGTGATGGCGGCTCACACTGTGATGTTGCCTCCACATTGGCCAGGAACATCTAAAGTGGCTCTGTGACCAATGATGTTCCATCCCCTTCTCCTGGTCTTTGTGAGATTGAAGCCAGGCTCATCGATGAAAATAAACTCATGTGAGATCAGATTAGCATCCATTTCCAATACTCTCTGAAAACAAAACAAATGGTATAGTCCAGTACACAAATGCTGTACTGTGTGTAGTGTACTGTAGTCTTGCACATCCACATATTCAGGTCTCAGATATTTGATTCTGAATTTCTCTCCAAAGGCACCCATTGTGTTGTGCCTTATGATGTGGCTTTGGAACTCTCTGAGTCTAATTGCATTATTTACCAAAACCAAGATGATTATTGCTGCTTCCTGTGCCTCAATGAACATTCTAACCCTTTCACCATTATGCCTTTGTCTCTCTGTCCTTTAGAAAAAACAAAAATATAGTGATTGGTCAGTGTAGCCTAAAGGAGTTTTTATTTTCCACAGTAAATTGCGCAGGATTCTTGTAAATAAGTGACTTTATGCAGTGTGTTGCAAAAAGTTCCATGTGGAATTGCAAAATGTGTTTAGAGTTTTGGAGACTTGAGCTGAGGTTTTGCTCTCTGAGTGTCAGTTTCAATAATTGTGCTTTATGTGTCATTTTATTGTGTTAGCACTTGAAAAAACAACTGTAATAACAAGCGCAGTTAATAACGGAAATAATAACTGAAAAATGCAAGCGTCCACTGCTAGATTCCAGATATGTTCCTTGAAATTAACGGATTGTTCCTAATGTGAAAGAGTTGTGATGTTATGGTCTGTTTGCAGGTTGTGTGAGTGATTTGCAGGAAGGACAGAGTTGGAAGATGGCAGTAGTGTTGGTGGACTGCAGTCTGTACCAGGGAGGTCAGGGCTCCATGTAGACTGGGATTGAGCCCTGGTCTGAATGCCCAGAGTGGAAAGAAGTGGTTTAGTTCTCTGAAAATCGCTGGCAATTCTTCCAAAAAACAGTAAATAAATGAATTGCCCCTCTGCATTGTGGCCCAGTGAATTGGAATATACAGTCTGTACAATCCCAGCTAACAATCATTAAAGTATGCCCAAGGTGGTTGTTTCAGTCCTATTATTTAGTGTTGTGTTTATTTGACTTTTCTGGTGAAAAGTCAACGTGTTTTTGGAAGTGAATAAATCAGCTTGCTATTCCAAAAGATTATACCCAATATTTACAAATGCTTGCATTCAATACATGCATCCAACTAAATACCTCCCATGCCTCTATTTTGCAAAAGAACCGCACTCGGTCCTCTTTAAGATTGAAGATGTGAAACTCTTCAAACGGTGATTGCTACCACATTTGTGAGCTGGTATTCGCAGATGGGTCACGGATTTGATTTCAGCCTCTCTTCATGTTGGATGTCAGATCTAGGCTCTGGAATAAAAGAATGGGTGCATCTGGAGTGATTTAGTGATGATACGTGATAATTTTGATCGGAGTATGAAGCACCCGGGGGCGCTCTCAGAAGGTTAACTTTACACCACCCCTTGCTAGCATGGCCACCGGATTCCAAGGTACAGCGCCACACTCCAGGCGAAACGGAGGGGTCTTGTTTACTCAAAACTCGTCTGTGGGACCCATAGAAGACAGCTGGGCCGTATTATGAATAGTCTGTGACCTATTAGATTCACAATCAAAAAGGCTGATTATGAGTGGTCCCATAATGAAGTTCAAACTCTTTGAATGTTGTATCCGATGTCTGAAGTTGAGTTATGGCTCTTTAAAAAAATCCAGCCTGGAAATCCACCCCAGCCCCCTTACTGATATACTGCAAATGCTTTGTTTTTGTACACCACAAAGTCACATTTCTCATTCTGTGAATTCAGTGAGATTGTAATCAACCCAGATCTTTCATGCTGTCTGTATTTGTGGGGAAAAAACAAAACAGCGGGCCTTGATGTGTATCTCATCAAAAAATTTAGTTTTAGTCCTTTCGACCTGCCTCCTATTTCATGACAAAAGTAAACCGCGTGTCTCCATTGTTTCTTGTTTCTATACCTGCACACCACCACATTGATCTTTGGAGTAAAATAAAGCATTTTCGATGATTTTGAATCAATCTCAGGACACAGTTCAGGATTTAGCAGTATCCTTTTAAGGCGCCAGAAGAATTTGTCACAATTTATTCTGTCCCGGAGTGTGTTGAGACGGTGAGAAAGAGTCCCCCGGATGAGCGTGTGTGTGCCAAAGGAAGCGGCCCCAGGCGGACGGGCCTTGAGCGGGCTCGGTGTGCCACGCGGAGAAGCTCTGACTCTTAAGCCTCCCGCGGGCCGGGACGGCCCCGTGCCACTGCCTCCATCCCGCGCCTCTGCTCTCCGGCAGTGAGGAGCAGATGCAGAGACGCGTACCAGAGACAACCCCGCGCCCCCCCCCCCCCCCCCCCTCCCCTCTCCTCACCCAGCCTTCTGAGAGCACTCATTTCCCCGCAAGTAAACACATTTTAATGAAACATCTCTCTCCCGCTCAAACGGAGCAGAGGGGGATTCCTCTGTCAGAGGTCATTGTGCGGTTTATCCATCTCTTTAGACCAATCAGCGGGGGTCTCTCGGCTCTTTCTCACAGTTCATCATTTTATATGTCCGCACTTGAATCATCACGCATTTTTATGCTGCTTATTTGCTCAGTGCTTTTTCTCCAGGTGCCTCTGAATAGCCTGAGCGAGTATATGCAGATGGCTGAAACACAACAAAATACAACAGTGAACGCTCGCGAGTAACTGCTTTTTAAGGATGGATATGTTCAGTTACCAGGGTTATGTGGATGTGCTTTTGCAAGGGTTATTCGGGCTACTGTCGAATTAGCTTCTTCTGATTACATAGTGGTATGCACAGGTTATTAGTCCCTGTTAGTGAGAGACACATCTGCACAGACCAGCGTTGGTAGTACTGTTTGGCCTATACTGTGGAATATTCATTGGCTTGCAAACAAGTGCATTGGAGGTTTGCAGGTATTTAAGCACTTTTGTATCCATGGAAGAAGGTCTGCTGACTGAAATATCTGCATTTTTGTCTTTTTTATTTTCTTTTTTGTCTTATTTGAGTAGCACTGGTTATCCTCATGCAATTTGTTTTAAAAAAGGTGAAAAAGTGAAAAACAGATAAATAAATCAATGCTATAAATCTGAAGCCATTGTACATACATTGCTAGCACAACAAGTGTAATAAATCAATACTGTAATTCATGGGATTTAGCAACAAAAAAAAAGCCATATTACAGCATTTCTTGTTTGATGTTACATTTACTGTATGTAAGACAAAAAAATCACTACAGTGCAATTTTACACTCTTGCCCTGCCATAGAACTTCTGCGATTATACATGTCTCTCCCGGAAATAAATTTTAGCCACAGGCAGGCAACATAATGGGACCTGCAAGTGCCTATTGTGGCAAAAAAGACACATGCATGTTTGTGTTGAGTACCCAGTGTTTCCAGGGAAAGTGCAAAGATGTGACTGACATCTACACGGCTACATCTACACAGAGTCCAGGGTGTACCATGACGTGATGGCTCTCTAGCGTCCTTAACCTTCCCTCCATCTGTCACAGTGAAAGGCTTGACCTTCGGGCATATGCGCCGTCAATCGCTTCTACCTTTCATGCGGCCCCAACATCACCATTTTATATACTCGCTGATGAGCCAGGGCGCTGTATTTTCTAACGGCACAAGGCCAGCCTGAAAACGAACGCGATCTCCACTAGAGAACGCGCGTGCGTTGCGGACGCTCATTACCTCCGTAAGACTAAAACATTCCCGAAAATTCTCTGGAAATGGATCTGTGTAAAATCGTCGCCCTGAAAGCACTGGAGAAATTATTACTCCAGCGAGGATTCTGTCCGCACATCAAAGAGTTGTGCGAATGAGTGCCGTGAAATGAGTCGCTGGTCGTCTGATGGCGAACATCTGCGTGTACGCTGTTGAAATGGAAGTTGACACCGTGGTTGCTTTAATCATTCACAAGAGATTAAAATGTGGAATTGTTTCTTGAAAATCGAGAAAATTGAGTGACTTGGAGACAATCTTTCTGTGTAAATACTGTATATACATACTGTACTATATAGTAGGCCTACATATTATATATACTGAGGGGCATTAAATATGGAATAATTAGTTAAGTTTCATATTCATACATATACAAAGAGGGATAGAGTTGAAGCAACTGAGAGAGCGATTGGACATTGCTGTTATGTTCCTGTGTTCTGTGTTAGTTTATCATTGTTTATTATTGTTATTCTTGTTATTTATTATTTTTCATATTCATGTCCGGTGTTCTGTTTATAGTCATTAGTCTTTGCACTCGTCTTCCCCTGTGATGTCTGAGTCTGAATGTTTTCTAGCCCAGTCACTCCCTTGTCTGCGTGCCCCACTATTCGGGTGTTTACGGTAGTTCCGGGGTTCAATCTTCCCTCCAATCTTACATACATTACATCCTTACTTCCTGCTTTCTCTCCATTTCATGTTCGTACATAGCACTAATATACTAATCCCAACTAACATAGAATTTGTACAGTACTAATTATACTAACACACTAATATGTTTGTCAAACTAACATTCACTAGTTTTGGGTATTTGTAATTTAAATCACTTAACTAACTTACTAATGCATCTCCAGTTTCAATTCTGTTCTGTAACCCTGCCTCCCTATTGTATCACTGATTACTTGCTTAGTTTCAGCGAAGTATTCGCACCTGTCTCTCTGTATCTCTGCATCTCCTGATTCTCTGCAAATTGTCTACTCCCTAGTCCGGAGCCGTTTGTATTACATGTGTCTCTTTGTGATTCCAGTCCGTGTTTTTGTTTCCCCCTCGTTATTGTCCTATTACCCTTTCATGTGTCTCACCTGATGTTTATTGTTAGACCGCCCTCACTCCCATGCCCCGCCTAGTTTGTCTCATTCCCCTGTGTATTTATACCTGTCTTTTTCAGTTGCACGCTGCTAGTTTGTCGTGTCCTGTTTTCTTGTCTAAGCCCTTGATTCCTTCCCCCAGTTCTAGCCTCCTTGTTTCCTTGCCCTTGTTTTTCTGGATTTCCGGTTCTGACCCCTGCCTGCTTCCCTGGACTCTTTTTTGCTTTGTGGATATCTGTACCTCTGCTTTGTTGGACTGACCCCCTGGTTTTTGACCCTGGCCTGTTTTTTGACTCCGCTCTGTCTGCCCCTTTTGGAATTAAACCTGCCATTTTTCTGCACCCCTGTCTGCTTTTGGTTCCTCTGTTCCCCCCGGCATAACAATTGCATTTGATATTGGCAATGAGCCCCATTTGCTAGAAGGCTTGCATTCCTCCTTTGATTGCAGCCAAAGGAAATTGAAAGCCATTTTTTTGAGCACTGGAAATCTTTCCAATTCCAACAATCTCAATCTCAAATAAAATTTAACACTAATTTTGATTTTACCGTAATCCAGAACCTGCCTGTAGTGTAGTGGTTAAGGTAAATGACTGGGACACGCAAGGTCGGTGGTCCTAATCCCGGTGTAGCCACAATAAGATCCGCACAGCCGTTGGGCCCTTGAGCAAGGCCCTTAACCCTGCATTGCTCCAGGGGAGGATTGTCTCCTGCTTAGTTTAATCAACTGTACGTCGCTCTGGATAAGAGCGTCTGCCAAATGCCAATAATGTAATGTAAGGCACCAATTCTTCTGTCAAACCCTAAATTAGACCTTACTTCAAAGACACGTATTCATCATATTTGGTCTCCCCTTCAAAAGGCAGCTAGCATATGTTTAACTTCTGTTACAGTCAGTCCCAGTGTGAGGCTTTACAGAATACAATAAACAGGCTCAACATATGAAAGCATTTAAATTTAAATTACTCTAAAAATTAAGAAGATATTGCTGTGCATTTTTAGCACTTGGAATACAATCATTTTTAAATCAGACAATCATTTTTTTGTAGAATGCAGTTCAGTCTGATTAAAAATGGATACGCGGGTGCTGGATCCTGACGTAAGGTTTTACCCTCTGAAAATCCATGGCTATTTTACGTAAGGTCAATATGGGGCCACATTGGCTCATGTGGTAAGAGCAGTCATCTGGCAGTCGGAGGATAGCCAATTCGATCCCGCCCTGGGTGTGTCGAAGTGTCCCTGAGCAAGACACCATGCTTTTATGCATTTAGTTGCTGCCACATAATTGGCTGATTAAATATTTGCATTAACAAGCTGGTGTACAGGTCTACATAATAAAGTGCTCACTGAGTGTATATGCATGCTATATGTAATGATCACACTTGCATTGAATTATGTTACTATTCTTGGTATTCTAGTTTCCAAAACTGTGGTATTGCTACTTGGTCAGTTTATCTGATTATTCTACAAGGGTTCAAGTTGTGAGCACTCTAGGAACTGCACCTCTAGGGTAGGGGAGACCGGGGCTTGTTGTCACATGGGTAAGTTGTCACACTGTTAATATTTTCACAACCAGAGGGTGCTGCTTAAAAGTGGAATACTAGTTTTGTGCCTCTATATGGTCTGATGTCATATCCTGTCTGGGAAAACCAGAGCACACTGTAAAGTGAGGTGAGCACATATTTCCCATTTTTCAAATTGAAAAGTAAAAAATATCAACTTAATATGTTTTGTAATCTTCTTCTAGTTAAAAATCTTAACAATTATACATTTGCACTTGTTAGAGGAGAGAATAGTGTGTCTTGTTGCACTTGTAGCTAGTGTCCTGCTTTAAGCTAATTTTAAGATATTGCTAACATTAGCAAACATGGCAGTTTGGGACAACTTACCCACTCATGGGGCAACATGTCACGTGTTCACACTCACTATTTAAATGCCTATAAGTCTGTACTGAAACAAGATATGAAAATGAAATGAATACAAAATATATGCCTGAGACGTTGTTCTTTCATTTGGTATGACATTTTTAACAATATCATGTATTGATCCCAAGATATATAAAAGAGTGTAAAAAGTGTGACAACATGCCTCGGTCTCCCCTATTCAGTGCACTGCTAAATGACTGTAATGTAATGTTAATGTGCAGAAGGACACCTGTGTGAGTTCAGTACAACCAGGGTGCAGTACAACCCCCCCCCCCCCCCACTCTCCTCTCATTTCGTGGTATAATGAATCCGCTACTCTTCCTCCTGAGGACAACTCTTGTGTCAGCCTCTGATCATGATGAATTTTGGACAGTTGTCTATTAAATGAAACATAAGATTTTACTTCGATTTTACGTCTATCTACATTTTATATGAAATATAAAAGTAACTGTACAGAAATAATCAAATAAATGAATATTACCCCAACGTAATTTGCATGTGTTGCAACAACGAGAGCATGTATACAGTTCAGTTGTTATAATTAAAGCAATAACATAATGAAACATTTATTCCTATATTACTATTTATTACTATATCACAGTCTGTGTGAAAAAATACTTCCTAATATCTGTGCAAAATGTATCCTTTGCCAATTTCCAAGGGGGGCATAAATGATAAATTCCTCACAGACATTAGGAAGTATTTGTTCACACATAGTGGTCACTGTGTGGAATAGCTTACCAGAATATGTAATGGAGGCAGAAACATTGGGGGTTTTCAAGACCAAGCTTGATAATGTGCTAAATACTATAGCTCTTGGGCAAACTAAGCAGGAGGTACTCTTTAGTGGTAGGACATGGCGAGAATTGCTGGACTGAATGGTCTGTTCTCGCCATTACGTTGTCATCTTATGTCATTACAACCGAATCTTGGAAAAGCGAAAACTAGGCCTATCACACGTGACAGGCGCCCCGACCTGCGGCAACTACCCATCTCTTTCAGACCCCGTTGTCACTAGTCCTTCTCCTCTTACCGCGAAACGTACATTCCCCGGTCTTCTCCCCGCCATCTGCTCTGAATGTCCATAGTCTCAGCTCTTACGTGGCCATCTGTTTACACATCTCTTACTCGAGTCGTTTCCTCCGGACGTGAAGTGGTGCGACCATAAAATACTAATTCTATCGTCCTCTGGGAGTGGGAGTTTTGGAAAGAGGACACTGCCTCTGTGCAGCACCCTCCGAAAACACACTGGAGACCGCGATAATAATAAGAGGCTATGGAATTAGAGAGAATTCGTCCCAGGGGTCCTGTTGGATTCCTTAAAGCACTCAAGCACATTAACCATAATGAAACGCGTGTACATCAACACTGCTTTAAAGGACAACCACGCGTCTCCATTTTAAACATGCCATTAAATGAGATTCCATGCCGCCGTAGCTGTGAAAATGATCGTGCTGGATTGTAGATTTTCATGATGACAGTAGAAGTAATGCATTATTTGGCGAGCAGTAGAGCTGAATGTGTATCATGAAATATGCCCTTCTGCAGTTCGTTATTGATTAAAAATGAACCTCATGAGTATGACTTACACGAACATAAAAATGAGTATCCTATTAGAAAACGGTAATAACATTTTGTAAACAGTTTATAGGCCATCTGAAGATGCATATCACCTGCTAACGTGGCAATTTGGCAAGCGATGGGCTATTGAATTGCTGTTATGTCTGTGATTACCATGTTTGCGTAAGCTAAATGTTTTGTTGGATTTGTGAAATAAAGTGCGCTTTTTGTTTTGAGTTAGAGAAGCGAATGACAATGTCTCATCTATATCATTCATATTATTAATATTATATCAAATTATATCCTCATCCCTGACTCATGACATTAACAACATTTAGACACATCCAAGAAACAGAAGCTAAAGCTATGCCGGTGCATCAGTGTGTTTAATTATTAATTATTATCAGTAGGCATGTACAAAAACATCAGTAAACAAAAATGACATTTTGTATGGCTCATGGTAAAATACGACCGGAGTCTGGTGTCCAACTCTTGACGATGCTCATTGATGTTTTAATCGTCGGCTAATTCCCGCTCTCTCCTCGCGGACACAGTTTGATCCGTCCCGATTCCAATCTCTCCAAAGTAATTGCCACCGGTGTAGCGGGACCTTGCCTTCATCCACTTAGGCTTTTTCTCCTTTTAAATTTTTCATGAGTCCCTTGAAAAACAATCTTGTTAAGAGCCTTGCCATGACAAAAGATGGAGTCCACCTCTTTCTGTCAGCGGCTACAACTGGATTTTCCCTGTAATTAGTTCATTCCTTTGCCCTCGCTGGGTCCATGCAGAGAATAATCTATCTCACACTTTGGTGCTTTCGGTTCTCTTCCTCTAAATGTCAAGGTTGCATTGTGAATCACTTTCAAGTCCCTGAATTCACTTTCTCTGTGGAAATAAGTGGTTCACCAGATAACAATCAATAAAACTGTATTGTATCATTTTGCTTTATCATTTTGATTATTACAAAACACATAGGCCCATATATCCACATAAATTATAGCTATTATTATAGCCATTTTAACTGATTGATGGATAACCCAATCATTTTGCTCATCAATTAAAACTAAACTTAACTAAACAAACTAAACTAAATTAATACAATTTACCAAATAATTAAGCTGCTGTAAGGATTGCTGCTTATGCCGTTATTTAAAAAAGTGATAGCCTTAAAATACTCTGAGATAAGGCTTTAAATTGTAGTATGTGTGATTTAAAAACATGCAATTAGCTCGCTGCGCTCTGATTTCGGTGGCAAGCCTGGGTAATTGGAACAAAGTGGGAGTGCGTGTAATGTAATTCTTTGCTCTGCCAGTGGAGCCCAGCCTGTTAACACAGACCAACAATAACATTCCTGGAAACGGATGAATTATTCAAACTATTCCTGCTGTTGCGGAGCCATCCGTGGGCCTGATTTCAGATCAGTGGGGTACTGCGGACACGGCTCCATTGAGGGGAGATGATGCGGAATTCAGCACGGTCCTGCAGCCATTTCAGTACTGATAATCCTCAAACACGTCACGGTTCAAAAGGAGGACCTACGGTAGACTTCAACTTCCATGCCCATTGTTCCAGAAGATTATTTCAGAGACTACAGGGTAGTTCTTCTGCGTAATAAGTAAATATGTGTGATATTTACAGCCCGGTTTCTGGGTATTCATGTGAATATGAAAGACGGATGGTTATTGATGCTAATGTTTTCTCTTTTTTTTTCACCGCAAACTCACCGTGCTTCCTGTTTTCCGCTGTGTTGCGCTTCATTGGACAAATGTCCGTGCTCGCTGGTGACCCATCCAAAGTTACATTGCCTTGTGCTTTCTTTGAGGGGGAAAATCCTGATAAAAATAACAAGTTGACTCATGCTCCAGTTCTAAATCATAAAAACCTACGTTATGTGTGGACCTTTCCACATGTCTGGGGAAGTGGATAATGATTGTTGTGTCATTACTTCCTCTAGGATTTTAGGAGGTGACCGCTGTATAATACAATATGTCCGCCCCATAATAGAGTGCCCTGCTGAAAAAACTGCTCAAGCTATGTTTTGAAGCAGCTGGTAACTGGTGACCAGGGTACAGCACAATATGGCTAGTGACTTCTTCAAAGTGGCTTTGTTTATATTAATTTTTATTATTCAACTTAAAGTATTGTAAGTATCATCACACAAGGTGTGATTTAGCCATGCCACAAAATCAAAAATGTACTATGTAAAATGTATTTCTCTAATCTAATCTATTTTCATTGCTTGTTTACTGACATTTGTCTCATACAATGTGCCACAGTGTGCAAGCAAATATTGTCATGTCCTTATGCCTGCTCAGTGGGACACGGCAAACAGTCCATTTGTTCCATAGATTAGGAGGAGAGGAGATTAACCAGGCTCGAAGCGCCGTGAATGTGACAGAGGCCGCACTTTAGCGCCACTAAAAACTGCTCTTGAGTCCGGGTCACTTCACATGCAGAGTGGTGATTAGGACATCCCCAATCTGATATTGCGTCCCATTCATTAGCGAGACCTCTTGGCGCCAGCGGGTGTGAAAATTATAACTGAAAGCAATAAAAATGTAAATGACCGAACAACAGCCGTGGTAACGGCCTTGAAGTATCTCGCGTGTTGTAGCGGAGAGAGAGAGAGAGAGCGGTTGGATTCTCCGGGAACGTCCATGGGAATAGGAGTTATTAATAGGCTGCAAATGCAATATCTACGAAAACAAAAGCCGCTTCGATTTCTGCCTTCAAGGATCCCGCATTGCCCTCTCCGGCAAACAAATTGTATATTTACACCATATTTATTGCTTTCTTTTGACACGATGCATCTTTTATCCGGCGCTCATTTAAACCCCAATGAGCCCCATTGGCTCCACGCACCGCGAGAAGCCACTGTTCTGACGGGAGATAAGAGGAACTCTTCTCTTCATAAATATTTCATTCGCACATCAAAGAGGGAAATTACACTAATTACTGTACTCTCCATTTGTGCGATTTGGAATCCTTTAGAAGCGAGAGATAATTTGGTTACTCGTCTCTGGTCTTTTATCTCTTGCTCATCAAAGTTTGTCAGACAGCGCACGTGATAATGGAGCTGGCACTGTTCGGGCACCCGGTCGTCATTAATGGTCACAGCCAGGAGCCGAAAAGTGTGTTAAAGTGGCTTAAATCAAATCCACCGGCTGTTTTTCTTTTTACTGCTTTCGTGTCAGCCGTGTAAGGTGGACTAGGCGCACACTAGAACGTACAGGGAGGATTAGGGGCAGCGTTTAAACACGGTAGGTCAATTCATGAATACACGTCCGTATTAGATTGTTAATCTTCGATGTCTGTAGTTCACAGCAGCAACATAACCTCATACTTGAGATTTCATGGCATGTGCTGTTGCATCATCTGAGAAATATTCCTCATTTCATTATGAGCAATCATGTAATTGCTTTGATGTTTGCGGTTGTGGAAATGTTGGCCCACTGCACTGTCCTCTATTAGAATCACATGTTTGCAATATGATCCCAGGACTGCTTTACTGGAAATGTTCTTTTTTTAATTTAACATTTCCACATGTGAATTAAAATAGTGTACTAAAATGTCACATGTGAACTGGACATTTTCATTTTTCACATCTGACTGAATATTTCTGCATGTGACAAGATAATAGCTCACATTAAGTCATTCTCATCTTCACATTTTCGCATCACTGACTTTTTACACATATAAAAACTAAACATGTGACTTGAAATAGCATGGGCTACATTTTCCCTCTCTCATCTTAGAAGTGGAATTATATATATATATTTTACATGTATTAATTGCATGCTGGGTCTTAATATGGTTTTTAAACATGATTTTTTCATAAGGGTTACCATTGTTTTGAACCTATTCATTGTAGTGATCATTTGTACAATATTATACTCATAATACAATCAGATTATCAGTGAATGGAGTGGACTCTCTCTCTCTCTCTCTCTCTCTCTCTCTCTCTCTCTCTCGCTCTCCCCTGTCTCCTTCTCTCTCCCTCTCTCTCTAACTCTCTCTCTCTCTCCTTCCCCCCTCCCCCTCACTCTCTCTCCCTCCCTCTCTCTCTCACTCTCTCCCTCTCTCTCCTTCCCTCTCTCCCTCTCACTCTCTCTCTCCTTCCCTCTCTCTCCCTCTCTCTCTCCTCCCCTCTCTCCCCTCACTCTCTCTCTCCTTCCCTCTCTCTCTCACTCTCTCCCCCTCTCTCTCCCTCTCTCTCTCCTTCCCCCTCTCTCACTCTCTCCCCCTCTCTCTCACTCTCTCCTTCCCGCTCTCCCCTCACTCTCTCTCTCCTTCCCTCTCTCTCCCTCTCTCTCTCCTTCCCTCTCTCCCCCTCACTCTCTCTCTCCTTCCCTCTCTCCCCTCACTCTCTCTCTCTCCTTCCCTCTCTCTCCCTCTCTCTCTCTCCTTCCCTCTCTCTCCCCCTCTCTCTCCTTCCCTCTCTCTCTCACTCTCTCCCTCCTCTCTCTCTCACTCTCTCCCCCACTTTCCCCCTCTCTCTCTCTCCTTCCCTCTCTCTCCCCCTCTCTCTCCTTCCCTCTCTCTCTCACTCTCTCCCCCCCTCTCTCTCTCACTCTCTCCCCCACTTTCCCCCTCTCTCTCTCTCCCTCCCTCCTCCCTCCCTCCCGTCCAGCTGTGAGGCCTCTAAGGCTTTGCCTCCGTCGTCTGGAACATGGCCACAGGCCATGGAAACCGCGGCTCCTCCGTGCCCGCGTGGGAATCCTCCGTGCGCTGGCACATTAGCCGGGCGCGGGAGCAGATGCTGTCAATCACATCGCCGGCTCTGGAGGCTCTCGTTGTCCGCTAATTATTGGCTGTCACTTCCCGAACAGGTGAAGAGAGAGGCCCTGAATGCAGCGCCCATCCCAGAGCTCTTTCTCCCTGTGCCTGCACACATTTGTTAATAGGACCATTTCCGCTCGTGTAGCCCAGAACCCAGAAGAGCTGCTGTGCTAATTGGGAAGCACGCTCTTCAGCGAGAGAAATGTCAACCAGGAGGACCCTTTTTAATTGTCAATTCATAATTATGATATCACCGTGGCGCGTTAACTAACCATGACTGGTTAGGCAAACAGGGAAACGTAGAGAGCTTAACTAAGGGCTCGGTGAAGAATTTTGTGAAGTGCCGCTGTGTGCCTCTTTAATAAATTTTGCCCTATTTTTAATTGACAAAGTGTCACAGCAGCAACAGCAAGGGGGATTAATTGGGTGTGGAGATGCCAAGTCTTAATGACCACCTTTGGGAATGGGGGAAAAAGTCATTGTTATTGACAGATGGGCTTTCTATCAGCCTGCCTTTCTTCTGTAAATAATTAGAGTTCCTCATTATGCAAACATTTTCAAGAATATGAGCGATTCACATTGTACTCTTGTCACTTTTATGTCATTGATTTGACAACTTTAACACGACCCACTGCGAAAGATTATCATATACAAATCAACTTTAACAGACACAATATTGAAATGTACCACATGCTGGTGTGCTGGAAGCAATAATAACAAAACAAACAAATAAAAAATGCTTTTCTGAGACAAAATTTTCTGTTCCACAAAGAGCCTACACACTCAGCATTTACAGTGTCACCACATTTGACTATTAACCTGACATGATTATGTATGCCAATGTACAATATGTTCCACCTGCTAATTACTTATTCAAAGCATGCTCATACATAATAGCACACATGTTTGACATATATCCCACTTCTCATAGGATTTTAATTCCGGGTGACTGTAGTTTCCGCTTGCTGTGTTATCAAATTCTGACAATGCAGTCCATGTCTCTGTCAGCAATCACAAATCAACTCCAACTGTGAGTCAGCCACACCCAGGCCTGCGTCACAGCAACAAAATCTGGTTCACCACTCTTATTGCTGACTGGTACAGCAAGTCTACATGGGCACCATGAAATGACACTTCAAAAACACTATTTAACCAGACAGCCGATGTACAGTTCCTTACACAACTGAACAACACGCACAGCAAGTTTCAACTTCAAAAAATCCATCGCCAGCAGTCAGCAGCTCTTCATTTAATTAACAAAATACAGCGAACCTCAGTTATGTGTTACACACAAGGCATCTTCTCAATAACGTGTTGCGTTGGATTCTGTCAGTGGAAAACCAAAAGAGTTAATTTGTTGAATCAAACCCTCACAAGGCTGATTTCCCTGTAACTTATTGCTTCATGCTCAACAATGGAATATCATTTCTGGTCCTTTGCTGATTAAACTGTATTAAAAAGTATTTAGCATACTGCCCTGCGGATACGTTCATGTCGACGTCCTCAGCAAGTTTTCTCATCCAGGTCGCCTCCCGTTTCCAGGCAAATGTCAATGAAATCCAACTTAAAAAAAAAAAATTATTTAGAAAAAACAGCACAAAATAAATAAACAAGTATCTCTGTGTGAGGGTTGAGGAAGCATTTTCATTAGGAAGCGCTAAACGAACAGCATAATGAAGGGCCCCAGGGCCCTGCCTTCGAGCCTAATCTGTCTTCTGCACCCGCGGCCGCAAGACTAGCCTCCCCTGCGTAATTAAGCTAGCGGCAGCAAGCCGGCAGCAACTTCCGAAACACCGCTACGAGATGCCGACTCGCCCTGCCCGCACATTAAACTTCCACTGCGCAGATCAAACTCTCCGCCATCCGACGGAGAAGAGGAGTAATCAGCGAAACAAAATGTGAAATATGGAAAGGCTCCCCTGGTCTCCGTAGTATTATTTTTGTGTAATCAGAAAATACAGAGTGAGCCTCGATAATAATTAAATGCATATTTGGCCCCGTCTCCTTTGCTGAGAGGGAAAAATCCCGCTCAAACGTGCACGGACTCCATTAACAGTATGCTAATGTCCAGTCGAAAGGAAATTTAAATAAATTACATTTCCTCCAGGGTATAATGCAATGTCTTAATTTTACAGTATCCACCGGGCGTTAAAAAGATATATATTTACTTTTAATGTATTTGTAAAATGTTCACATACTGTTCACTGAGTCACATCCTGAGAGTAATTCAGTTGTGTAAATTCTCTTTAATGTGCACTCACATCCTGATTCACAGTGTTTTATCTGGCCCTTGGCATTCTAAGGAATTGTGGTTTTTGCTAAAATATATTTTTTTATTTGAATTGAATTGAAACAAGCTTCCATTAAACATTGAGGACTTCATACAGAGAACATTTTAATGTGTGAGTTTGACTGAAATGCCTCCTGTTATTATATTCAATTATAAATGCCAGATTCAAATAGTTTCTGAGGTGGCTTGAAATATGAACAAAACTGAAAGGACAAACAAATACATCACGAAACAGAACAGTGAGAACACAAGTCCCTATCCTACACATCTCACTAACAGAACACGGAGACTACAAGCCCATCCTTCACATCTCACAAACAGAACATGGAGACCACAAGCCTATCCTACAAATCTCACTAACAGAGAATGGAGACTACAAGCCCCTATCCTTCACATCTCACTAACAGAGCATGGAGACCACAAGTCCCTATCCTACAAATCTCACTGACAGAACATGGAGATCACCAACCCCTATCCTACACATCTCTCTAACAGAGCATGGAGACTACAAGCTCCTATCCTTCAAAATCACTACAGAATCTTAACTATGTCTTTTTGTTGTGCGTGTCTTCTGCTTCATACATGTGTTTTAGATGTCAAGATAATATTTGTACTTATCATACTTATCATACTTTGAAATGTATCTCTTGTGGTGAAACACCAGAAAACCAGCAGACAGTGGCCCTCCAGGACTAGAGTTTGACACCCCTGCTGTATACCATATGTACTCCACACACACTCACACACACACACACACACACACACACACACACACACACACACACACACACACACACACGCACACACACACACACACATATATAATGTATTCTTAAGTAAGTAAATAAATAAATATATAGATTGACAGAGAGCCCTGGATTAGATGGCAGCAGTACATCCTAACATTTAAAACAATGACATTCCTGTGAAGCAATGCTTCAGCAGGGTCTGTGTATGATTCCATTCCCATGGTGCACACTGGGAAAGAGCTGATTTTCTGTACAAATCCTGGGGACATTACAAAGCAACCATTTAGTGGACTAAATATGGCAGCTGCTAGTATTTGCTGAGAAGAGGGAAGAGGGGTAAAGTACTGGGACCTGTAACCTTTATAAATACAGTGAAATGGTTAATAGTTAATGGTTATGTGGCTGCATGTGGGGCTCATCCTCTATAAATTCATTACATTCTATTGTTAGTCATGGTTTCCTTGGCAAACCATATAAGCACACACATACATTAACACATACTCACGCACACACACAGACACACATGCACACACAAAACACCAAGTATAACGCCTACCAAGTATCTGAAAAAAGAATGTTCCTGATATCTCCAGAAATGTGTATGATGAAACAAAGACAGATCTGCTCCTGGAGCCTGAGGCATTGTGGGAGCCCAGAGGCTATTATTCAGTTTTCAATTTGAAAGTGTCATTCCTGCATATGCAGGCACGGGCATGAGCCGCGAGACGTGTTTAGTAAACGCCATGTCAACAACAGCTTGATTCCGGTTACACGGCCATTCCGAAATCCCGGAACGCCGCTCAGCCTCCCCCAGCAGGACGCTCCGGTCCTGTGAGTCAGGTTCAGGTTAACCGGGGAGGAGCTGCGTTAAGGAAGAGCAACTGTAAGCTACTTAGTGGCATTAAAGACTTGCCAAGATGAATGCTTCGCGTCAGAATCCATTTAGTATGGGCGCTTCATTCAGGGCTATCTCAGAGCCACACGCGCAGCGCAGGAAAGAGTAATGATGAATAGGCATTCGTAATAATGTATATGAAAAGAGTCAACACACTGAGATCATGACTGAACAGTGATCACTGGTGCTTTGTGTTTACCTAATGAACTGGAATCCCCACAGGAATTTACAGCCAGGCAAGTATTGGCAATTATTTCTAGACTACAGCTTTTTAAGGGCAAAACAGCTCTGCACATTTTGTCATCTTCTCTGAAGATCAATTTATGGAATTGTGGTTCCCGACCAAAAAAGAACTAAAAATCAAAGCTTAAAAAAATAAGTGCTGTGTTTCACATCTTTGAAAAAATATTTGTGATGAAACCTTTTTTTTTTTTTTTCCTGAAACACAACACAACACAGGATTTAATTTACAGGCTCTCTCCTGCGTGTGCATGGTTTAAGAGTTGGCAGAACTGTCAGCACTAAGTGAGACGTTATGGGAAGTGAACTGTGGTGAGACTCAGTGGTGACTCGACATGGTGACGTTCAGCTGGCTGCCAGGCAGGTGAGCGTTTTACGCCGAGGTCAACTTGCGGTCAGAGACGACGTTTTTAAAATGTATTTTGGCTGATCGCATTTCTCTGCAAATAAACGAGCTGTAAGCCAAACACAGTGACATAACCCCCGTGGAACTAGTCCAGCTGATAAAATATGAAACACTTGCACTATGGCACAACAAAATCTGCACCCAAATTTAAAGCCCACTGTTTACTAGGAAAATAATAACAAAAAATGACAAACATTTCATGGGCACACATTTACCATTAGACATTTGCATTGTGTGACTCATTTATTAAACTAAGAAAAAGTCAAAATCTCAGATAAGTCCGTTTTTTATTTATTTCTAACTACTCTATGTCTTTTTGTAATGAAGTTGTTACTTCTTGTAAAGTAATTGAATAGGCAGTCCACCTGTTTTCACCGAATGGGCTATTTACTCTTAGTTTCCTTTTCATCACTACGCTGCATGCTTAACAATTCCAGTTCCCCATTAACATGCAAGGCTTGTGAATATGTATTATTTTAAATCAAAGAGGAGCCGTGAAGCATAGACGATTGAACTGATTTAAATTTCCGCCTTTGTGTTTGACTGAAATAACTGCCTGTTTACGCCCTTTCAAGAACATGAACCCACTGCAAGGTGAAGCTAATAAATTACACTCCAATAACTCCTTGCTTAAATTTCAGGCGGCAGCCACCAAATTGAATCTGGGTTTTTCGGAATCATTAATCTCATTTGTTACTTAGCTGACGCTTTTATCCAAAGTGACTTACAGTTTATTAGACCAATCAGGGGACAATCCCCTTGTACCTCACACCACAAGGCTACAGGCTGCCCCTGAATGAAGGCCGCACACTGATGTGAAGCCTGTTACTTCTTATGATGGATACTCAGGTTCAGTTAGCTTGTTGGCGACCTCGTGAAAATTCAGATATGATTGTCCATTTCCAGTTGTTTGAGAAATTTGCCGGCAGTATTCCCCGCATAACATTGTATAATCTGTACGTACTGATTTTGCATGTTCTCACTTAATTAAGCACTTGCTGAAAGATCACGAATATGTGAATAATTACAAAGACTGTGGCTGTTAGTTGGATAATGTTAGGGGATGTAAAAAATTGCAGAAAAACAGATAAATTATGAGACAGGTTTATATTGCCAAGAGATCCAATTAAGGGGGAAAAGATCCCGCTGAGGGGAAAATGGTTTTTACTCCATTCCAATTCCAAGGTTACTGAGATTTGGTCATACAATTATTTGTAGCAAAAACGAACACGATAATTGTCTGGACAAATAGGCAGTTGTAATTCAATAAAATGAATCCAAATGAACTGGTATTTGGTACTGGAAAACTGTTTCTTTGCCTTTTGAGATGTGTATTACTGGAGTCAATAGTTGGTGTAACAAATAACATGAATAATGAATTATAATTGGTTGCAAACAGAAAGCCATATTTCCTGAATATTACATTTCACAACATAAGGGGCACAAGCATGCCAGTTGAAATATCAGCCGCCTTCTGGCCTTTTGATGATTATCTTTATCTATTAAAAAATATATATATAAATACATCTTTTAAAATCAGCATAGGGAGTTTTCACAAATGAATTACAACCTGTCTCTGATTTTTACAAATGAACCATTAGAGGATTGTTCAATGTGAATAATATTATTTCCTTGTGAAGTCATTTATATTCGAGCCAAGGTGCACACGGTATTTGGGAACACATTATTTTGGAGTGTTTACATTTGCTGAAGCACAGTTCACTAGCAGGTAAGACTGCATAAGATTACTGCCCAAGCCTCACGCTCCTACCAAAGTGCCTCTAGATTACAATCCACAAGGGGCAAGACGTTTCCGTGGCAACACACCAGAAAGCATTTTCATCCATACAAGAGTACGGCTTCCTGGAAGAGCTGAGGTATCTTAAGTATCCAAAAATGAAGGAGACGTGAATTACCAGTCAATGGGTTGAGAAGGCTAAGTATTCTCCCTATTGTTCTTTAATGACAATTAACCTGCGGTAATTAAAGACACTGACACCAGAGCTGGCAGTTAGTTTGAACACTGTGCCTGAGAAAGACAATGATTCAAAGAGGGTCTCATGCTATTATGCTAATTATTGACAGTGGGTTGGCACATCTGTCTGAAGCTGAGGAAACATCCTTTAAAAAATGAATATATAATCATTTCACTGACAGGCCTGTGAGGCTCATTTTGATTAAGTGAATCAATTTCTTGGTGCTTTTTTATCATGCTCTGCATTCCAAGCATCCTCAAGCACATTCCCAATATGACAAATACATCATACAGGATGTTCAAAAAAAAAGCTTTACAAAAGGAAGATTCAGATGATTTTTTATTTTCTGCATTTGGAATTTACGGTTGTCATAGCTGAACACATTCCTTGAAACCATTTACATTACATTTTACTCAGCAGGCGTCTTTATCCAAACTGATGTACAAAACAGTGCATATCAAGGTCATAGAACAAACAACGGAATATGTCAGATAAGGTACAACTCATATCTGATTGGTTGTGAACTTAAGTCCAGTACACAAGGTAGATAGGCCAAGTCTGTAACTACCACTCCAACTTCAGGAACTACACTACTGGGGTGACATGGCTCGGGCAGTAAGAGCAGTCGTCTGGCAGTCGGAGGGTTGCCGGTTCGATCCCCCGCCCGGGCTGTGTCGAAGCGTCCCTGAGCAAGACACCTAACCCCAAAATGCCCCTGACGAGCTGGTCGGTGCCTTGCGTGGCAGCCAATCGCCGTCGGTGTGTGAGTGTGTGTATGAATGGGTGAATGAGAAGCTTCAATTGTACAGCACTTTGGATAAAGGCGCTATGTAAATGCCAACCATTTACCATTTACAGTACTGAGACAAATACAGATTCAAAATCCTAGATTAAGGTTCAAAATACAAGGGGGTAAAGATTGACAGGTGACAGCTCCGTCTTGTTGAGGTTCAGCTTCAGGTGATGCCTGGCAGATATTTTCTCATTGATCTGTGTAGCAGAGGGAGGAAAACCAACAACAGGAAAACCAACCAGCCAAAACTTGCATTTCACGTGGTAGCACGTCAACACGGTACTTTCTCCTGAATTTAAGCGGTTAAACCTCATAAATGCCTGGTTGTTAAAAAATTGAAAGGTACTACTGTGGTGCATGTTTGTCAAGATCAGAGGTGGAGAATCCAGGCTCTGAAAGCCAAAGGCCACGTCCACCCCATTTCTTTGTTCCAATCACGGGAATTGTTTTCTAATTAACCCAGTTCTTCACCCAGAATGTCTGACCACTGGACTTTCCACCTCTGGTCATGATGCACCTCAACTGGAATAATTCAGCTGGGGGTTGCAAGTGCACAACAAGCCAATGGCCTTTACAACATCAATTTAAAAAAGGCTCTGTACATCCAACCAAGTGATTTCCCTGGGTTTAATCACGCACAGAACCACCCTTCCCTTACATGCACGGTCTCTGTAGCCAGTGACATCAGGTGAGAGAGGGGGACCGTCAATAAGACCTGGGCGTGCGTCCCGTCAGCAGGGAGCCAAGATGGAGGACACTGTGCTAATGAAGCAATCCCAGGATGCACGCCCGGTATGATCAATACCCGCACTTCATCTTCAAGGCCTACATGCTACACAACAAATCCGTACAAAGGTCAGCTTGCCGCGAGATCCCTCCTCCCAACACGGCGTCTGTAGCTCTGATTTAGATAAACGATTCCGCTTTCACCACTCCTCTGCTCGTCCTCTGTGAAATTAGCCTCTGAAGGAAAAGGACAGCAAAACAAAACCAAAGCAGATTAAAACATGCAAAAGAAACTGAATCCTGGGGTCTAATGGTGACTTTCTGTAACCTCCTTGAAAGCACTCACCTGAAATATAGTTCTTGTGTGGTTGGTTGTTCTGTGTGAATTGAGGTCCATGGCAGAGTAAACCAAACTCTTCTGTTTCAGCTTCTGTTTCTGATTGAAGTGTCATTGTGAAGATATTAGCAAGGCCAGGTTTTTATCTTCATGAATTTTCTATTTTATACCATTCCTGTGGGAATAAGTGGATACATTTAAACCTTTTGCTTATCACACAAAAACACAGTAATAAATTATTATTCAGATGTAAATCCCTTAATCTAAAACAAAACAAAAATCATTGTTTTTAATTATTGTTCGTCAGGGCTGTTTGAAGCATGGAGTAATTTTCTGTCAGGAAATACATGAGTTTGAGTACCGGTCATGACTACTTCTTAAACAATGCATTACACATGTGCTCGGTCCACACCCTACAAAGATTACCAGTTTGTATTCCTGGTTATCACATGGTCATCAAGGAGCAATACACTCTCCCCTAATATAACACAAAACTAAGAACACAAGTTTGCCATTCCATTAATGTTCCGATTTCAATATATGAGTTTGAAAAGGTGCCTCATCTGACCAACACGCATAAGCACTAGTGAGGAAAAGTGAAGTATAAGAGATTTAAGTTTAAACCTCTTCCCGTTATAGTGTAAGACCGATAGGAGCGTGAGAATCCAGTGACACTGATTCATTTCCTGCAGAGTCCTTCCGGAATGATCCTGAGCTGAGTGATCAGGCCATTAAAGAGGCCGCAGCTGTAATGAAGATTAAAAACGGGAGTGCCGGCTCCCCGGAAAAGCTTGGCTATTCCCTCCGCAGAGCCTCAGAGGAAGGATTTCTTTGGATGCTGAGGGCGCAGTTTTAGCTCCTCTGCGGCCGAGAGACCCGAGGCCTGCACTTGGAGTATCGCAGAGGAGAGATTGATCTTCCAGATATACACTTCAGCAGTAGAAAATGCGAGAGACTAAAGTGTAAGGAGAGACACCAAAGAGCCGGAGCTCCAGGTAGTGACTGAGAGACCACAGGCACGGTTTGGAGTGTTTCAGAAGCAGCTCCCCTGCTGCTTTCCTCAGAAGAAGAAAAACTCACCGGCTGATATTGCGCATGAAACACACTGATTTTCAGCCGATGGAGGGAATACCGGCTTGGGTGCACAAGCTGTGAGCGGAAGAAGACATTTTTTTCACTTAGTAACAGACAGACACTTCAAGCTTGGAATTAATATTTGGCATTACAAATTACATATAAATATATATATATCAAAATATATACTATTAAGCTCCCAAGTGGGTTAGTTGGTCAAGGCATTAATGCAGATCACAGGCTAACAGGCCTTTAGCCCAGATGTGAGTAGTTTGAATGGAGGCCTAGGCCTTTGTAGACCATGGCGGGGAGTTTGCAGTGGCAAAACGCAACTACCCAGTGACCCTGACAGGGACCCTTAAGAAATGTTAGAACAGGATTTTCTGAGTTGGGACCCCTGATTGTACCAGAGCGGGTGGGATTAATTCAGCTGAGGTTCCTGGGGCTGCTAATGCAACAGTAACTCAACACGTGGCGGGCGCCAGGGTCATCAGCAGGAGATATGCATCTCCCATGCACGCTAGCGCTCCCGCAGTGGGCAGCACGATGTGTGATGCGAGTAACCTCTCGCACCCTGGGAATGTGCGCCGGAGGAGTCTGCATGCCGTGCCTGGCATTCCAGCACAGACGTGGGAAGTATGAGCTGAGTGCGGCTAAATGGACATTCAGGAAGGAAGAAGGAGAAAACAGAAGCTAGCAAGCAAATGTTTGCGTGTGCATGTGTGTGTGTGTATGTGTGTGTGAGTGCGTGCGTGCATGTCTGTGTGCGTGCGTGCCTGTGTGTGTGAGTGTGTGTGCGTGTGTGTTTGTGTGTGTGTGTGAGTGAGTATGTGTGTGTGTGCGTGTGCGTATGCGTGTGCGCATGTGTGTGTGTGCGTGCGTGCCTGCATGTGTGAGTGTGTGTGTGTGTTTGTGTGAGTTTGTGTATGTGTGCGTGTGCGTGTGCGTGTGCATATGCGTGTGCGCATGTGTGTGTGTGCGTGCGTGCCTGCATGTGTGAGTGTGTGTGTGTGTTTGTGTGAGTTTGTGTATGTGTGCGTGTGCGTGTGCGTGTGCGTGTGTGTTTGTGTGAGTTTGTGTATGTGTGTGTGCGTGTGCGTATGCGTGTGAGCATGTGTGCGTGTGCGTGTGCGTATTCGTGTGCGTGTGCGTGTGTGTGTGTGCGTGTGTGTGTGTGTGTGCGTGTGCGTGTGCGTATGCGTGTGCGCATGTGTGCGTGTGTGTGTGTGAGTTTGTGTGAGTTTGTGTATGTGTGTGTGTGTGTATTTGTGCGAGTTTGTGTATGTGTGCGTGTGCGTGTGCGTGTGCGTGTGCGTGTGTGCATGTGTGTGTGTGTGAGTGTGTGTGCGTGTGTGTGTTTGTGTGTGTGTGTGAGTGAGTATGTGTGTGTGTGCGTGCGTGTGAGTGTGCGTATGCGTGTGCGCATGTGCGTGTGTGCGTGTGCGTGTGCGTGTGCGTGTGCGTGTGCGTGTGTGTGTGTGTGTGTGAGTTTGTGTGAGTTTGTGTATGTGTGTGTGTTAATGTTTATGTATGAGTGTCTGGATGACAGTGAAGAGAAGCCTCCGGCGACAGTCCGCTCTGATTGGACTTCGCTGTAACCTTGTGTCTGTGCTTTAAGACACTTTCAGCTCTGCCTGGTGAAAGTGGCCCCAGCGAGCTTGCTGGGAGAACAGATAGTGGCTTTAACAGTAGCTCACACACTTATTCGGTCTCCCACAGACAACAGTGACTTCCTGTTTTCCATTTCATAGCTGAAGACTGCAATGTCCATGTCTGTCATTGAGAGAGACAGAGAGAGAGAGAGGGAGGGAGAGAGAGAGAGAGAGAGAGTCAGTGAGTGACCCTGTCATACACACATGCACGCACATACAGGCAAACACAAAATATACAGATACACACACAACGCTACTATACACACACACAAACATTTAACCAACACTAACATGTTACTGCTTCACACAAACAAATCATTGTCATTACATTATTATTAATATTGTTATTACTGTTAATATACTACATTTGGATTGACAATTGTACAATTATAGATTTTTAGTTTATTGTTATTCATCCAACAAGTTTTGGCAATACAAGTGTGCTAATTTGTCGTGCCAATAAAGCAATTCAATTGAATTGAATTGAGAGAGACATTGTAAAATACTTTATAAAACAAATAACTGCTCTGACCAATCACACTGAACAGATAAAAAAAAAAAAAAACATGTAAATATGACCGGCTATACATTTAACACTCACAAATAAACAAGAAAAAAGAGAGGCAGAGAGATAGATAGATAGACAGAGAGAGAGAGAGAGAGAGAGTGTATGTAATGTTTATACCTAGCTAATCGTGAATGGCTTCGCAATTTGGTGAGGAGAGGGATTGGCAGCTGTGATGTCATCTCCTTTCTCAGATGATTTATTAGGCACATCAGAGCAGCCAGCTCTCCTGGAGGAGCGGGACAGAGAATGATATGGATTCGTCGGCACGCCGTTACCTCCCCATTTGTTTCTATTACAGGCCGTCTACATGGGGCTCGGCAAACAACGGTGGCGCGGTATCTCCTCAGTCACTCAGTGCGTCGCGCGGCCCTGATTAATCGCCGTTCTGAAACTTACCTTGAACGCTGTGAAATCGCACACCTGTCCCTCATACTCCCCTGGCCACTCGAGATACGGGATGAATTAGGCTGTCTGCAACAGAGGGAGAAATGTTTACTGTGAGTTTAAAAAACAGTTAATCACTTGTAATTCTATACACTGGCTGTACATTCTCTAACCAGGATGGGTTATTATTAGTATTAATACAAGGCTATGAACAGATCATTAAAACCAAACATCATTGTGAACAAAATTCTTTGAATACTTTGATCATTTTTTGTTGACAATAATGTTTTGTTTTTTAATTATCTGTTGATATTTGTGTATTGATGCATTATAGCCCCTTTTAGAATAATAGCCCCTTTAGATTTGCATCAGTTCAGCAGAGAACAAGATTACGGCAGTCAAAGAAATAGCCCTATACCGCTAATGGTAACCTCAAACAGCACAGTGGAAAGTTAAATGGCAGGCATACAATTCTCTTAACAGTTTTCTCGGATTGATTTCTTTTCATCGTGTACAGTACTATGCACGGCGTGGAGCGGAGATGGAAATGAGATTGCGGTGCAAAGCGCGTGTATTGTATTGGTAGGCTATCAACACGAACGTCATCCATTTCACTGAAGAATGATCGCTGAAAAGTGCGGGTGACATTGTGAGAATAGTCACACCCCATTGCTCGCGTCTGCATTCACAACTGTGGAAAGCTGTCGTGCTACCAGCTCCACAGACCTCTTTATAACACATTTATTAAGTCATCATCCCTCATGAAATACATTCACTGAGAGCTTTACACTCACTGTACCCCTCTACACCAGCTTATACAAATAATACAAATATTAAATTAACTAATCATTTGGCAGCAACTAAATGCATTTAGCTGTTTTTCAGACCAAATTTCAGAACGGAGAAGAAATGTGATCTATGAGACTTTGATTGTGGAATGATTGTTGGTGCCAGACGGGGTGGTTTGAATCTCAGAAACTGCTGCTCTCCTTGGATTTTCACGCGCGACAGTCTCTAGAGTTTGCAGAGAATTGCGTGAAAAACAAAACATCAAGTGAGCAGCAGGTCTGCAGACAGAAACGCCTTGTTAATGAGAGAGGTCTGAGGGGAAGGGCCAGACTGTTCAAAGCTGACAGGAAGGTGACAGTAATGCAAATCACCACGCATTTCAACAGTGGTATGCAGAAGAGCATCTCTGAACACACATCGCATCAAACCTTTAAGTGGATAGGCTCCAGCAGCAGAAGACCAATAAGTCTAAAAAATAAGTCTGATACATACCCAATAAAGTGCTCACTGAGAGTATATTGAGCAATAATATAAAAAGCCCAAAGTTGATTGCGAGTGAGTCGTAGAACCTGTCAATTTGATTTGCCCATTGGCAGAGGGGTCTATTGTGGTTAAGTCTAAGGGCTCTATTATTGCTCTGAAGACCCCTGGAGACTTTCCAGTTCTCCCTCTCTCTCTCTCTCTCTTTCTCTCTCTCTGTCTCTCACTCTCTGTCACTGCCTCTCTCTCTGTTTCTTTATCTCTCTCACTCTCTCTCACTCTATCTGTCTCTCACTCTCTGTGTCTCTCTGTGTGTCTCTCTCTCTCTCTCTCTGTCTCTCTCTCCCTCTCTCTCTCTCTCTCTCTCTCTCTCTGTCTCTCACTCTGTCTCTGCCTCTCTCTCTGTTTCTTTATCTCTCTCTCTCACTCTCTCTCACTCTCACTCTCTCTCACTCTCTCTGTCTCTCAATCTCTCTCTCTCTCTCTCTCTCTGTCTCTCTCTCTATCTGTGCTATCTATCACAGGGACAGTGGGTTGGCAGGTGCACGTGCTGTGGTGGCCCACACTCCCCCCCCCTCTCCCTGAAGCACATCCCAGGCACATTGCTGCTCACCATCGCATCGTGTCTTCATCACTTACCCTGATCTGGGGAGGCTGTCCCTCGTGCTCCGTGGCAAAGTTCACATTAATTGCACGTTGTTATTATTTCCTCCAGAGGCTTTTGGAGAAGCCGTCCGCCCCCCTGCTCCTCGCCGCGCTCCTCTAACCCCCTTCAGGAGCAGCTGGGAGGAGGCGCGAGCGTCACGTCAGAACGGAGTGACATCGTAAGTGCCCTGCGACACCCCGTCGGTGTTTAGCATCAATACACACAACCGACGGGTCACACGGTTCTTCATCAGACCGGGTTCCTGCCTAATGAGACCTATATTCTGCCAGTGTACATTTCTGATTGATAGCCACCCTGACATTTCACATGCTCTGTGTCTGAGAGTGCTCCAAACAAGGCTGAAGAAAGCAATAGCATATTTAAACTTGACATTTTACAAGCAACAATTAGCTTTTTTCATTAGAGAAGCTATTTAATGACTTCATAGACAGAATACCAAGGTCATTTTGCCTCTAACATTTCTAAAGATGAAGATTTCCATCTGCAGGGATGACTCACGTTCTGCTTTTGAAATCAGGGGTCGTGGCGTACTGTTGTTACGCCTGGCATTTATCCAGCATGGAATTCCTGTGCGTGGGAGTCTGCTTGCTGCAGGTCTGGGAAACGTGTCTTTTTCATCGAGGTAGCAGGCACTTCTTCTGTACAAGCATACATCAACATCACTGAATGGCATTACCAACTTTTCTCTGAAGCCAAGAGGAATCCAGATATCTCCTTTTTCTGTTTTTCTTTTTTTTTTAAATGAGGTCATACCGAAAGATTTTTACTCAGAGCAGGGGCCAAGACTGTTCATTTTCCATCTGTGAGTTTCCATCTACTTTAGACAAAACTCCTTACTCTGTACAATTACACTGAATGAATAAATGAATGAATGAATGAATGAATAAGTAAATGCATAAATAAGTGAGATAATATTGTGTGTTTGTACATCAATATACTGTACACAATAACATTACTGTGCCATCTTCATTGTCATGCCTTGGCAAAATATAAGCACATTTTTTCAGGCCAATAAAGCACTGAATTTTAATTTGAGAGAGAAAGAGAAATTCAGGAATCAGAGAGAGAGAGAGAGAGAGAGAGAGAGAGAGAGAGAGAGAGAGATAATCAGGAATGAGAGGGAGAGATAATCAGGAATGAGAGGGAAAGAGATCTTGCCCTCCTGGAAGCAGACACGTGCTAGTTCATGGTGAGAACAAAGACTCACACTTTCTCCTGCAATTGCTCTGGGCACATGCAGCACACACTCTGTGTCATCTTTCATCTCTCCAGAGCTGGTCCCAGAGACACCACCTCGCTCGGACCCTGGCCTTGGACCTCTCCTGGGGAATTAAAGTCGGAATTCATAGTGCTTATGTGTGTGAGCGCCTGTGTGCTTTTGTGTGTGTGTGTGTGTGTGTGTATTTGTGTGTGTGCCTGTGTGCTTTTGTGTGAGTGTGCGTGTACATACCTGTTTGGTTTTGTGTGTGTGCGTGTGTGTATGTGCATGCCTGTGTGCTTGTGTGTGTGTGTATTTGTGTGTGTGCCTGTGTGCTTTTGTGTGTGTGTGCGTGTACATACCTGTTTGGTTTTGTGTGTGTACGTGTGTGTGTGTGCATGCCTGTGTGCTTGTGTGTGTGTGTGTGTGTATTTGTGTGTGCGCCTGTGTGCTTTTGTGTGTGTGCATGTACATACCTGTTTGCTTTTGTGTGTGTGCATGTGTGTGTGTGCAGGCCTGTGTGCTTGTGTGTGTGTGTGTGTGTTTGCGCGCGTGTGTGCATGCCTGTGTGCTTTTATTTATGTGTGTGTGTGCATGCGTGTGTGTGTGTGTGTGTGCACGCCTGTGTGTGTGTGTGGTGTGTGCATGCCTGTTTGCTTTTGTGTGTGTATATGTGTGTGTGTGCGTGCCTGTATGCTTTTATGCGTGTGTGTACATGCCTGTGTGCTTGTGTGTGTGTGTGTTTGTGTATGTCCGGGTGAGGTAGAGTTTCTTTCAGGTCACTTTTCTCCTTTTAACCAAGAAGCTAAAATATTGCGATTGGCTTAAGTAGCGAGCTTGTTTTCTTCATTTATGTTTTGAGAAAAGAAGCACACATTCTGTGGCAGTGAATCATCACCGCCGTCTCTCTGAAGTCCCCCAGCGTGTTTACATTAGAGCGACCTCCCTGTATGTCACCCTGCCGCACACAAGCGGAAGCCATTTGATGCTCAGCTTACGAAGGGCTTTTTCTGTTCTCAAACAGACATCAGTGTGTACACGCTGAAGTCAGACACCTGAGAATATGTTCGTGCCTCTGCTTCAGTAGGACTTCACAGGGGGAGCCCCTTGTGTCAGCCGATGTCGGTTTAGTCTGAATCGGTAACACGGCAGAACTCACGGGTCCTCCATCTCACGAACACCTTCGCTGTTCGAGCCACATTACCAAAAGAGCCCACTGCATCTCAAGTCCCATTAACCTTTTGAAAGAAAGGCATTAGCATAATAGCCTTAGCCTGGACATCTATACTTACATAGTATTCTAAAAATAGTGTTTGGTA
The DNA here is from genome assembly GCF_963514075.1 of Conger conger. Taxonomy (NCBI): domain Eukaryota; kingdom Metazoa; phylum Chordata; class Actinopteri; order Anguilliformes; family Congridae; genus Conger; species Conger conger. The sequence goes on along the minus strand of NC_083762.1, from coordinate 11,875,921 downwards.
ACACATTTTAAGGACATCTTATTTGAATTTCTAAAACTTGAAATATAGCTGCGGTGCGATTAAGCGGACAGTTTGACAGCCGCACGCCGAGCGGAAATGAGCAGTCTGAGACGAGGAGACCGCATTCCATCTCCCTCACTTTCCGTTTTAAATCGAGCGAAATGATAACAGCGGAGCGGCTGAATTTCCCCCGCCCCGGCCGCGCCCGCTCCCGGCGGAACGGCGGCCATTCCGGGGAGCCGTCGCCTCCGTGAACTTTGCCCATCAATTTCCCCGGAGCAGTTCCGCCCGGGCGGACGCCGAGCGAATGGAGCCGGGCGCCCGTGACCGCGGCAACAGCCTGGCGACGGCTTTCCTCTATTATGGGATGTGACCTGCATTACACTCTGACCCCCCGGTCAACCGCCAGCACCTCCTTGCTTAGATCTCCTTCCCCGCTTCCGCCTCCCTGGCCTGGGGGGGGCTGGGAATGAGAGCATGCAACACTCGGCCGGGGTCGTCCAGGGCTTCTGTCAGGGACCCTAAATTCTGAAGCTTTGTCACCTAAAAGCTTCTTAGAGCAGAGTGCATAACTCCAATCCTGAGTGCTGGTTTTTTTGGTCCAATTATTTAGTGCTGCTGACATTCCTGTACAACTCTACGCATCAATGCTGGTTCTCTACTATACCAGACCACAATGTGCCATCTGCAACTCTAGCTCGTGCTTCTAACAAAAATGTCAGATCAAATAATCCATCCATTTATAAAACCACTTACTACTGTTCAGGGTCATGGGGGGGCTGGAGCCTATCCCATCATGCATTGGGTGAAAGGCAATAATGCATCGTGGTCAGGTCAGCAATCCATTGCAGGGCCCACCCACCATTCACTCACACACTCATACCCCAAGGTCAATGTAGACTCTTCACTTAACCCAACCTGCTTGTCTTTCGATTGTGAAAGGAACCTGGACTACCTGGGGGAAACCCACACAGACACAATGGCAGAACAAGGAAACTACACAGAAAGGTCCAGGCCGGGGTTCAAACTAGGTACCTTCTTCCTGTGAAGCAACAGCACTATTCAATGCACCACCCTGGTGTAAAATCCAGCAATGACCTGCTTGAATTATCAGCTACCAGCTATTTCAAAACATATCTTGAGCTGTGTTTTTTTTCAGTAGGGCACCGTACAGCCTAGATGAAACAGTGCCTGAGCTACTTTAAAACACGGAGAGCAGAAGTGCGCACGAACAGTGAAAAAGGATCAGTCCTCATTATACAGTCCTCTCGGAGACTGACACCTACCACGCCTACAATAACACAATCTGATTTATCTCAACTGCATCTTTCTGACGGGCTTTGACAGTGTTCTGTGACAAAACCGTCTGGTGATCTGTATAAAAAAGGAGTTTGACAGATTGCTTGATTGATTGTAAGGACATTTATTCTCCAGAGGCAATGCGCTGTATTGTGTTATCTTGCCTATAATATTTGTTATGTGTGATTGATTGATAGATTGATTGATATTAAATCATTCATCAATCAATCAATGATTTGATGGTAAATGTCGGTCAATTTTTACTTATTGTACAGTATTTTTGAAGTTACAAAATAGATTTTTGCACATTTTACTTTTTACCTTTGAACTCGATGATACTGGGAAATTTATCAAAAGAATTTGTTGCATCTTAATCAGTGTGAAAATGCAAATTTTTCATCATTGAGCTGAAAAGGTAAAAAGTAACACATTAAAATGGAAAAATCTATTTTAGAACCATAAAAATACAAAAAAAAATGAATGTACTGTTTTTTGTTTTTGAGTTACATTAGATCCTTACAATGATTATCCTTCCAAAGTTAATAACATTTTCTGTTTCCACAGTGATATACAAATGCAATAATTTCAGATCCATATTCATAGAGGTCACCTAACTTTGTAAAGAATAAGAAACACGGCACACGCTAGCACACAGAAACAGACACGCAGAGGTAGAGCTCGGTGCACCGTGCGTAAGGTCCCGCGGTATTTCAGAACGCCGCCCGCGCGTCGACGGGAGTTCATCGATTGCGTTTTCCCCGTGTAAAAGCAGCGAGAAGGTGCCCGGCGACAGGGCTGGGACGGTGACGGATGAGGGGGCGGTGAGGCCGCGGCGGGTTCCCGCCGTGAACGCGACGGCGGAGCGACGGCCGGCGGTCTGAGCGCGACGCCGCGTCGCCCGCCCGCCCGTGGAGGTGTCTGTCCCCGGTGCAGGGCGGCCGGCGGCCCCGCGGTGAGCTCAGGGCCACTTTATCACACGCCCTTTCATGTGGACAGGGGCCCATCCATCACCCGCCTTCTGCAGATTAGCAGTGTTCATCACCGGCCCAGCCTGCGTACGCGGGGACGGCCGGACTGAGAAAACATTTCATCGGCACCCAGGGCTCCTTCGTCCTCTCGGTATCGGCCTCTGGATGAAGCCGTGGTCGTGTCCTAGGCTGGGGTCCACAGGCTGACCTGGGAATAAAAACTAGTTAAAAAAATGTCCAGTGTTAAATCAACACTTGGTCTTAACTCTGACAAACCGATATGAAAAAATGCTTCTTGTTTGTAACAGTGTAACAGCAGTAATAATACTAAATATTAACTTGTGATTCATATTCTATGTATATTCTGTCATTATTGTGGGCATTTGTTTGGCACATCAGTAACATACACAAGTCAAGCGAGCTAACACAACTTTCAAGATATCAGTGAACTGTGAATGGACTGCATTTATATATATTTTATCCTACGCACTTTACAAAGCACACAATTTATATCTCTCATTCGCCCGTTCACACACACTGACACATAGGCCGCTGGGGTGAGGGATCTAAGCGGCTACCTTTCAACTCGTACCTCCTGAGCTAATGTGGGACTATAGCGCGTAACGGCACTGTGCTAATGCTCCAGATTGTAGTGCGTAGAAAAGGGAACTGCCTTTGTCCATCTGTTTATGGAGTAAAACCGAAGAATCCAGATGGCTTACATCCCCATGCGAAGGGCAGAGTTTTGTTTCTTTAGTCCTTACAGTATGACATCATTGTGATTAATCGTTGAACCGTGGGTGTTCCAGCATTCAGATAGCCTGACCTCCTTGGGCATTTTGAACTGTGGTCTGACCTTTAGAAGAAGTAGTGTATGGCACATTTAATGTAAGGCCTACATACATCACATGGGACTGCAGCAGTGCATCACAAAGTAGTATATCTTGCGCTAGACATCGACCCGCCAAGTTGTTTTTAACGGATATACGGAGAGGGGAACAGAACATCAACATGGAACTCTGCTGCCACTGGCCCTCCCAGTGCGAGTTTTGGACAGTTCAGTGCGTAGGTGTGCGCGGACGTGTTGCCATGCAAACCTCCAGGAACACTCCAGCTCAGTGTTTGACCTTGTCCGCACACCGCCTCCCCCCCTTCCCCGCACCCCCCCCAGGAGCAGTTCCCGCGCTCACGTTGCTGTCGACCATGCTACCTGCCCGGTCAGCAAAACAGAAACCGTGCCGCAGCCGGAGGAGAGAGCCGACAGGGTCGCTGGAGACTCAATGTCTGGGAGGGCCCAGAAGGAACAGCAGGGATCTGCTGACAGGCACAAACACAGGGAAAAAAAAACCAAAATGGATTCTCACCACTTCCTGCTCTGGGGGTACGGAGATGCATTCTCACTGGTACGTTTGAACAAAGAAACAAACAGAGGCAGGGGTGCGTGATGAGGCTTTGTTTTCTACACACTCCATCTCTTCGTTGTTTAAAGAGGTCCATTCTTTCATTTGTTTCTGAACTGTTTTAATATTTGTCTGCTACATCTGTATTCTTCTGTTTTTTTCATTTTGGTCTGATATAGGAGTGAACCAGCAGTGCTACTGTTATAGAGGTGTACTGTACATTATATATGAAATGAGGGATGGGGTTCTTGCCCCCTGCTCAAAAGGAACTTTTGTTAAAAAAAATTACTTAAAAAATGACTTCCAAGAATGATTAAATATCATATATGGTGTCAGGGAGAATTTCAACACTGCAAATTCATCTCTCCTCCCTGCCCAAAGCACTCATGTAAATTGTTCAATGAAGAAGTGCTGTAGAAGTTCACTGAGGTGGCTGTAGAGGTGTTCAGAGTGCTTCTCTCTGGGGCGACTGGAGGGGTGAACAGAGTACCCCCTCCCTGCTCTCCACCCCACCGCCCCCGGGAGGGAGAGGGTCTCCGCGCTGTTCCAGACGGGTCACGGCAGAGGTCGGGCCGCAGGTTCGATTTGTCAGCGGATAAATGATGGGTCCACATCTGGAACAGTTCGCCGAATAAATAACAAGAGACGGTCCATACATCACTGCCCTCCCTCCAATCTGCCAGGGGAAAGAAAAAAATACATTCTTATCGTAACCTTGGGAAGTGCTACGAATGTTGTCAAATAAGGCTGTGTGTAAACTGTGGGAGAGAGAAAGAGTGTGTGTGAGAGAGAGAGAGAGAGAGAGAGAGAGAGAATGTGAGAGAGATTAAGAGAGGGAGAGAATGTGTGAGAGAGAGGGAAAGAGATAGTGAGAGAGAGAGAGAGGGAGAGAGTGTGTGAGAGAGTTTGAAAGAGAGAGTGTGTGGGAGAGTGAGAAGGAGTGAGTGAGAGATAGAGATTGTGAGAGAAAGAGATAGTAAGAGAGGGAGAGAGAAAGAGAGAGAGTGTGTGAGAGAGAGTTTGAGAGAGAGAGTGTGAGAGAGTGAGAAGGAGTGAGTGAGAGATAGCGATTGTGAGAGAAAGAGATAGTAAGAGAGGGAGAGAGAAAGAGAGAGAGTGTGTGAGAGAGAGTTTGAGAGAGAGAGTGTGAGAGAGTGAGAAGGAGTGAGTGAGAGATAGCGATTGTGAGAGAAAGAGATAGTAAGAGAGGGAGAGAGAAAGAGAGAGAGTGTGTGAGAGAGAGTTTGAGAGAGAGAGTGTGTGGGAGAGTGAGAAGGAGTGAGTGAGAGATAGAGATTGTGAGAGAAAGAGATAGTAAGAGAGGGAGAGAGAAAGAGAGACATTGTGTGAGAGAGAGCGATAGAGAGAGAGAGAGAGAGAGAGAGAGAGAGGAAGCTGTTCTTTGTCAGACGGCAGGAGTAATAAGGGCCAGCCGACTGGCACTTGGTAACGCAGCGGGGTCCTGGCGTATTGATCTACGGCAGAGAAGCTTTAAATCCTGACAAAACACGCTGTCACCGGCCCAAAGGGAGGGCCCCTGTGCACAACCCCAAACCACAGACACACAGCCCCACAGCACCTGGGGCTAGAGCGGGACCGTGAGTACAATTAAAGGATGAAAGGTAAATGAGGAAAGATCGTTTTTAAAAGAACACTTTCACACATGCAGTCCTTACGCAGGGTTGTTTCTTTGCGGTAAGGACGTTTTGAAGTCAAGCACATTATTATAAGATATAAAAGATTGACAAATATATTCTAATTGCTATTTATTACAAAGTTCAAATGTGCTCAAGTAGACCAAAAAAATAAATAAATGTAACCATTATGAAATGAATGCATGTGCATAGTCATTTCTCCTCTACACATCCAATCTTCAGTGAGCATACTGTAACTTAATTACATTAGCAAAAGAGGACACTTACTATGTAAATTTATGGTAATGTGCCAGTATTAGATGCTAATTACCATTAACCGCTAATATTAGGCTGTGCTATTACAGCGACTGGAATGGGATCTTGTGAGCTTTTGGAAATGCTGTTAAATATTTCTCACTTCCAGGACCATGACGGACTGCCAAGAGCAGCGGATTCCAGAAGCCGCGTCGGGAATGTGTGAGGAGACCACCTTGGCCAAGTGGAATTTTGCTCGCAACATGGGGGAAGATGCAGGGGAAGATGGATATCGGGAGGCTTCAATTGCACTGAGATTGACAGTCATTTTAAGATGCAATTGATTGGGATTAATTCCCCCCACCCCCGTTCAACAGAGAATAAAATGACACTCTGAGAAATAATGGTACATTGGAGAAACATTTAGTACTTTTAGGAACACGTTTCTGAACTATACGTCTGAAAGTACAATAATGTTCTATTCCAAGCCAAAAAGGTACAAATGGATTATGTATTGCAGGCTAGAGGTACATGTTTATAGACAAATTTGTGTACTGGACCACTTCACATATGATAATGACCGCTATCAGTTTCAAGGTTCCCCCTCTGGGGATTTTCCGCTGGGCTCCAGGGGGGGGCGGGGCAAGGCCTCACTACCATTAAGGATTTGAATGGCCCAATCTATGCTCGGGATAGCCGCAATTCCTTACCACCAATCAGAGGTCACACTTGATTTGTAGATCTATTTAAATATATGCAAATGTACCCTATAAACACTTCAAACACCATTGCTCTTTGGAACATTTTCCTGACTTTAATAAACTTTCCTACTTTTTACTAAAAATCTGCTCCTTCACTGAGATAAAGGTCATTTTCTCATTCCTCAGTAAATTCAGAATTTACTAACAAAATGGAAGATGAAGGAATTCAATAGCTGTGGAATAAAAACAGGCTCGGATAATTGCATTGGATATAGCCAATTACACCCACACACTGCTACATGCTTACATTAGCACATGCAAAATGAGTCCAACAAATCTATTTTACTATTATCAACCCTGATAGGTTTTTAATGCCATTGAGGAAAAATGTCAATACTTCACTGATCTGGAACATTGCAAAGGGATCTCATTTTGGAAACTTTGTGAAAGATACACATTAGCAACCTCTGAATCACTGTTGCAGTCGCCTGTATTGTATCACCCCAAAATTAGAACTCAGCAAGGATGAAGACTAAAAAAAAAAAAAAAAACATAGAGGGAGAGAGAAGAGGAAATCGACACAGAAGAGAGATGGTTTCATTTCGTGAATAATGCGAGAAGCATGGAACATTAAATGTAGAAATGACGGCTTCTGGTCTGACTTTGCCAGATCTTTACTTGTTGTTGCACTTAATTGATTGTTGGTATTGTTTTTTTAATGAATAGTCATTACAGTGGTGCAAGTGGGAGTCTGTTAACTGTAAAAAATCAAACCATAATATCAGGTGAAAGTCATGCTGTGACATCCCAGGATGCATGTGTAGGGAAAATATATGTGTGTGTTTCCACACACACGTGTGTGTGTGTGTGAGTGCGTAGTGTGTGAGTGTGTGTGTGTGTGTGTGTGTGTCCTTGCCTACATGTGCATGCACGTGTGTGTGTGTGTGTGTGTGTGTGTGTGTCCATGCCTACATGTGCATGCACGTGTGTGTGTGTGTGTTTGCCTCCATGCTTGTGCATGCGTGTGTGCTTTAGTGGTCGTGGTTGGGGAGGCATGGCGTGTGTGTACGTGTACGCGTGTGCGTATATGTGTGTGTGCGCATGTACGTGTGTCTGTGTGTGTATGTGTGTGCCCGTCTGCGTGTGAATGTATTTATACACACAGGCAGGGACTGGGAAGGCATCCACACTCTCCCTGTCCTCCCCCACACGGCTCGGCGTGTTAAAGTGCGGGCAGCAGAAACACTTCCAGACCGGCTCTGGCTCGCCTTGGCGTCCGGGGCCGGCCCTCCAGGGACCGTGGCGTCTGGCCCCCGGTCACAATGACTCACGTCCTGTCTTATCCTGGTTGTCCACAGTCACAAAGACAAAGAGCCACTATCAATCAGACAGGCTGATTGGGGGGGGGGGGGGGTGGAAGGGGGGGATGTGCGTTAGTGCGCAGTGGATACTCCTGCACTTTTTCACACTTTTTTTTCCCCCCCAATTCTATGCCATTGCTTTCTATTACCAGTACTGATTGTTACATCTGGGGCCTGTTCCACAAAGCAGTTTTACTGATTTATCTGCGTAAGTACACTGAGTAAAACCCAGACTGTGCCCCAAATCTGGAACATGGACTGAAGGAAAAAAGTAACAGGTCAGCAAGACTATGCACTGGATTGTTTTATCCTCAGTATTTATTCACATGTAAATGTTTGCTCTCTCAAATGCAGCATGCGGAAGTCACTGCTGAACTCATTTGTTATAGTGTGTACTTTGTACATTAAATGTAATAACAATTGTTGGTTAAATGATAGGGAATGCTAGCACACACTAATGGTGGTGGTGGCGATGATTATGTAAATATATTCAAAGCTTTGAGATTATGAAGTCTGAAAAAACATTCTACTAGGTCCTTACCTGAGGAGGAAATGTTGGAACTATTTTGGCTGACAGTACACCATTATTAAATCAGAATATTGTATTAAAATAAAGCATGTTATTAGACTACAGTTACTGCATGCTAGCTGTCCATGTCCGCCAAGGGTGCCGCACTACATGGGCTAGTTTTGAACGCAAGCAAGCACAGCCACTGTACAGAATCTTAGTGATGCTGAATTGGGCCTGATATCATTATAAAGCAAACAGACTGCTAAACGTTTTGCTGAAATCCACTGTGAATTTCAACATTGCAGTACAGAGATGGCAACATTAAATCTCCGCTCTGTTACAGGCGCAACAAGCGTGTCTGTTTTTGCACCTGCAATAATAGCTGAGCCTCAGCCGTGCACAACTCAAAGAAGTGTTAATTATGTGACCTGGAGCTGTGCACAAAATGAGAGTCTAAAATTACCGTTTTTCCAGGCATCCACATGTCTCCTGAATTGTCTTGAATAACCCAACAAGCAGTCAATTGCAAGTCAAGGAAATACAGCATATTATTCTCCCTGGTCTGTGACTTTAATCAGGAATCGTTTACCTTAGTTAGATGTCTAACTTTTGTCTTTAACTCAGTTTTAAATGCACATGGGCAGTAATCTGGCAGCAGCCAGAATAAGAATAAAAATGAGTACTAGTACAAAAAATATAAGGAACATTAAACTACAGTGAGAGTATAATAAGGGTATGAATAATAATAACAATACTACTACTACTACTACTACTACTACTACTACTAATAATAATAATAAAATATTTGGCTTGCCCTGTGTTTAGTGATGATGGTCATACCACCTCTTGTGAGCTGCTTCCATCAGTTTGTATTGGGAAACAGATGTACAGCATACAGAGTGTTACAGACTGCAGTCACAGTATTTTCTGCCAGAGCATTGCTGATATGGCAGTTACTTCTCTTTTATTGTACATATGTGTCAACTTAAACATTTGATAACAATAAATGTGTCGTTAGGATTAAGATCAATAACATAGTTTACCAGATAAGTGGATAGCCACTGTATGTCCCATGCACTTACTTTTCCATCTGAGGGTACACCTATTATAAAATAGAAAATCTGTTGCACATTATCATTGTGATATAACTTATTCTGCTAATATTACAGAGTAAGCCATTCAAGTCACCGGGTTAATGGGATTCTTCAACTTAAAAGGAATGTGTAACCCTTGGAAACACAGCCGTAGCAGTTGAAAAATTATCTTGATGGTGCGCAGTGCCATGAAAATGTATCTTTGAGATGATTTTATTGCATGGTTACCCTTGGCAATTAAATCAATAAATCTTTACTGTCAGTGAGCTGGCTAAATGCCAAGAGTAAATGAAACGATCAGAATCTGTAAATAAAAGAGCTGTTGACACATCATTTTGGAAATTATTTACCAGAGTGAAAGTGGTATTCCATGGAAAGACGCCTGCCGGGCGCGATAAACCTCTCCAAATGACCCTGCAGTGTAAGGGAACATCAGGAATGCCATAAATTAGCAAGCGCAATGAACAGCGGGATTGATCATGCGATTAATAAATGAAAAGCCAATTCGCTTGCACAGTGTAAATGAAGCAGCAATGTGATGCTAATGCATGTGAATGCTTGTGATTTCACAAATGTTGATTTAATTGGCATCACCAATCCTACCCAAATTTGGGAATGTCGAATTCACAATCTAGGTAGACGCGTATTCACATACAGTACACCCACTGCTGCTGGCTAGGGAGACTGAAGGCAGTGGCCCTCATCCAACACACGTGGTGTCAGCCAGCTGCTTGTCCTCACACGCATGCACAGACATGGGGCGGAGGAGACCCAATCATACGGGCTCGCCGAGAGTAAGCCAATAGGGACCACTCGAGCAATGACCACTGCTATCCCCACCAATCAAATCCCTCCCATATATCCCTTCAGCATTGGCACAGGCGGAATTCTCACTCCCGCGCCACAAACAGCACTTTTACTGAATGAACTAGCCGGCAGCCAATGAGAAATGTGTTTAAATAAGATGCAACGGAGGGTCGCTGGGACACCACAGGCCCTGGCGATCACATCCTTGGCTGATTTCTCTCCTCTGTGATCCCATCATTGGAAGACAAGGCTGAATGCTGAGGGATGGCAGGGGTTAATATGATGTAAGTGTTGTGGCGGCTTGGGTGAAGATAATATGCAGATGCACTGTGTGTTTGAACTGCACGACACGTGGGCCTCCTGCGGTGACGATAATGATCGTGGAAAGTGTTCATTACAGTCCACATCTAGACTGTGAGGTTCTGCCGAACGAATCGCTAAATGCTCCCCCCGGAGCATGCCATATGCATTCACAGGAAATTTCTTGGAGTCCTGGTGGGTGGTAGACATGAAATGAGTCCCTGGGCACAGCCGGGAAGACAAATGGAAACTCACCTTGGTGGAAAGACCTAGAATCACCATACGAGCAATTTAACTACAGCAAGTGCGCACAATTCATTTTCTGCCATGTCAATAGCACACTCAGGGTCAAATGAGATGCCTTTCTGGATTTGAATAAAAAAGAAAAAGCAATTTAGCAGCAAGCAGCAATTCCTGTGGTCTGGGGTCTTCTTCCGCCCTGAGTTATTCCTACTGAGGAGATGAACCACCACATGAGTTTGAGACAGGGGTGCAGGGGTTTTGTGAACAGAGAGGTGCTGTTTAATGTCCCATGGCACTTTTGTGGGGACTTTCAATGCAGCACTTTCATAGAGCTAAGTTCAAAGATGCTATGTGCAGACTTTTGTGGAAATTGGTGAAAGTCAATAAAAGTTGCGTTATTTTAGTTTTTTTAAAAATACAGCTGCAAGTTGTGGCCAACCCAAGATGGCACTCTTGGATCACCCACATCTCTCAATCACCACAAGGGGTCTCATCAGGCCTCTGCTGAATGTGTTCATTGGCTTGTCCCATGGCTATTCTTTGACAAAACCACAAGAAGAAATACTGGCACAGACGTAGGTCCATACATTCCGCTCGCTAAATGTTGTGTACATTTAAAATGGTGGTTAAGTCCAGGATGTAGGAAGATGTGGGTCCTTAAGGAAAATGTGTTCCTCATTAGGAGAGGGACCTATTTACACAATTTTGTAACACAAACAGGGCTCATGAGCTAGGCTTGTAAAAGTCAGGTTTTTTTCATGGACACTACAGCGCCACCAAGTGGCCAATCTGCAGTGTACAAAGCCTAATAAGGTTCAGAAGTCTGGCACCTACCAGCTAGAAGTTATCTGAGGGTGAAGGGGAACAATTGGGTTTCACCAACTGCAGTGCTTGGGCCCCTAATACCACAAAACAAACCATCAAGCTGCAGAGGAAACAGAGGGGATCTGGTGTAGGGTGGTGTGCTGGGAATGGTTTTATGGCATAATGGGAGGGAGTGGTCATTTGTAAGTGATTTATAATCAGCATGTCCCAGAGAACTGAAATCAGATGTTGCCAAGTAAAAATGCTCAATGTACAATACTGGGGTAATTCAAAAATTCCTTAGTGTCATTTCATTTAGTTGACATTCCAAAGAGGATTATAACCGGGTAACTTTTAAACATGCTTATTCTCATATCGTTGTTTATGTGCTCATTTATACATTTAAGGATGAATCTTTTATTTAGACTAATACTTTACATTAAAGATCCACATTTTTATAAAACCAGTGGTAAGATTGGGCCAGCTTGTTGAGAAAGAATTACCATGGCTCATACCATTTTTTATTTTATTTTTACTGAGACATTAAACATTTAAAAACATAACTACATTTTAAATTTTTGTTCATTACATATGACAGTTTTCTTATAAAATAAACATACAATAGGCAAAAATAAAATAAAAAAATCTGCAGAACTTGTGCAACACATTTGAAATACAAAGCAAACCAGGCAGGAACATTTTCTTTGTACATAACGCAATAAAAATGAACTCTTACAACTATACATTAATGAATCGATAGCATAACAGTTACCCTGCTCTGTACAAAACAAATCAATCAAAAAACTTTACAGAGATAGCATGCCTGAACAAAGATCCTCTCTCTGTCATTGCGGTTCATTTTATACAACATCCTTTTTCAGCTTCCAACCAAACCTCGGCAAGAAGGAAAAGGCTATTTACTTGGAATGGTAACCCTGTCCCTCCCTGGTGTCTCATAAACATGGAACATACTGCAGGGAATAGGTAGCATTTAAGCATTTATTTAAAGCTTGAGCCTCAAGGTACAGAACATTTTATTGCCTTTTTCATGGATTTCAGTACTGCTCATCATGTCTTGGGTAATTTGCGTTTGATCACTGCAAAACATCGAAATTCATTATGCACTCTTTGTTAAGATTATGGGAGATCAAAATGCCAATTAAGTTATAATTGTGAAAGTTGGTCTACCTGGAGTGAAACTGCCTAAATGGGATTTTGTTCCATAATTACCACAAATGGGGCTGTGGCGAGGTTGAATTGAACACTTATTGTGATGTTTTTGAGTCGCTGGGTTTGTAAAAGCGTCAACGCTGGGAATTCGTCTTTGGGGGATAGTCTCGATTTTCGGTCCACTTTTGCCAACTGTCATGTTTAATTTTTTGAAAAAGATTAATTTCAACTTACAATTTTGGTAAAGGTTGTTGGTTTCGCTCAAATAAGTGATTGTTGATGATTGTTCATCATTACTGAACACAGCCATGTTAGGTAAATGCCTTTTTTTTTGCCTTTTTGTGGTTATATCTGAAAGTACTTTACCTACAGTATATTATTACTTTGTCTCTTTTAAAAAAAAGAATTGGATAATACAAATATAATGCACTCCAAATGAGAGTGAAATGAGTGAAAGCAGAGGCAATACACTGAACTGGATAGGATACAGAATAGTAAAGCTGAGGGATTTCAGAAGTCACAGATCTGCATTACCTGCAAGGCAAATGGATTTCCGACGCGGCCATTCCGAGTCCAAAACACATATTTATGTGGCACAATCCTTAACACAAAAGGACACAAAGCATGAAGCACTTAATTGTACTGTACACATATACACATTTGGACAGCGAGATCATCATTAGATAGACGATCTACACGTATTCACCTAAAGTCAATTTGGTCAGACGCAGGGCTTTTTTTGCATGGAAAAACGAACTGTAGTGTATCAAATATAATATCTTGACTAATCTTTGCATACCAGTCACTTTGATGAAGTACAATATGAGCAGTATTCTCAGTACCGCTGAGTGGCTGAGATGGAAATTAGCAGTCAATGATATGCCACGTTTCTTTATTCACAAATAAATTCTCAATTTCCTTAATAACTGAACGTGTCATTCGTGTCCAATCTCTGTGTGTTCATAATTAACAGTTAAATACTTATTTGGCATTTGTTATGTCTGTGTGCTTGGAAAGACTAGTCAAGTTCACGTGGATCATTTATATCCACCATGGTTCTCAATAAATATTAATCAGCATCAAATTATTAGACCTTTAATTGACCAACATGGCAAATAAATTTATGTTAATGAAGTGCTATTTACAGTGTTTAATTTGCAGAGCTAAGAGAATGCTTCCAGCTGGGCGTGTGAAATTGGAGATTGTTTTCCGCGATACTGATTTTCACAAAGCGAAACGATGGGAACGACAGTTGAAAAAAACAAAAACAAAACAAAAACAATCACAGAACAGACGGACACCTCTCCTTATAGACGCTGTGTCAGTTCATTCCACAAAAAAAACAAGCAGCCTTTTCATCTCTTAAGAAATAAATTAATTACAATATAAGACAAACGAATGATGAATGCTGGGTAATCTCATTAAATAACACCACGGCGGAATGCTGAAAGCCTGCTGAAGAAATGGAAGAGATTTAACTGAGCACGCTCAGACCAAGGGGCCCTCTCTTCCCATAGCCTGTATCCCAGCATGCACTTCTCCCACGTTGGCACAGAGCTTTGCTTGAGCACAGGAGAATCGAGAATAGCCATCATCTCCTGCTTTGTAAACATAATGGATGATTCCGGTAAGGACCACTGCTGTAGCATTAGATTACCTGCTTTAGTGGGGCTTGTTTAGTTTTTTGGTGGACAGAATTTTTCATATTCACTACATAGTATACTGCATATACCTAAAAGTGCTTAAATTGGAGCCTGTAGTTCATGAAAATATTAAATTAATTTCTCAAACCTTAAAACATATATTCAAATCCATTTCAAATATGTCAATTGTTGCATTAACTACATCTGTAATGGTAATAACCTTGATAAAAAAGATTATCCAATAAAATAAAATAAAAATCATTTTAATGAGCTATTAATAGCTGCACTATTCTAACCTTCAAATGTCATCATTTGAATGGAAAAATGCTAAGCATGGAGCTGGTTAAGTTATAAATAAGTTTTCATTGTAGCAGCTGTTTCATTTTGACTGCTAACAGATGGCACCTCATTCAATTTTCTTAATATTTTGTTTTGGGGGGCACGGAGAGGGTATTCTAAGAAAAAAAATCGATTTCGCAATCTCAGTGGAAATCATCCGTTTCCAATCGGCCTTTCTTCCTCATAAAACGAGTGCAGGGCATTAAACAGGCTTCCTCTGTGCCAAGGCCTGGAAATATAGCCGCTTGTTTATACTATGGGATGGATGGGGAGAAGGGAGCCAGTGCTATTTGGTGTTGACTGACTGCCAAAGGGGCACAGATTTCTCTGACAGAATGGCTTGCCGCTGACGAGCAGAGGAACAGCTGTGAAAAAGCCACTCGGAAATTTACACACCGCTCCCAGAAACGGGACGACAGTTGGTAACTTTGGACCAGAAGAGAGAATTCTGCCGTAATTTGCATAAAACAAATACACACACCTTATCTTCCCTAGTTTCTGTACTCATTAATGATTATGAGATTGTGAAAAATAAAAAAAATAAGGGAAAAATCTAAGGGTTGAGTTGCCATAGCCAGCAGCTGAAACCGAAGGGCTGGGCTGGCTTTTCATTGGTTTTTACAATGCTTTTTTTTGTTTTTTGTTGAGAGAATCAGTTCTGGAAATTTCTGGAATATATGATGTACAACCGTTCATGTTTACCTAAATATTGCTATTTGTCCTTGGAGTGGTATTCTATGGCTATTGCACAATACATTTTGTTTCAGAGTATAATTAACACTGATTATGTGGCTACGTACACCATGTAAAACACTCTGCATCAACAGAAACAAGATTTAACGTCTAGTGCGAGCAAGTCATTAATTCAGTCTGATTATCTACTTAGTGTAGTCTGGGTTAATTGTTTGTTTTTGTCATTTTTCTTTCTAGCATCATCACAATACTAACTCAATTAGAAATTTGAAATAAATAAGTTACACATTTGTATTCTTTTAAAGCCAAAACTGGTATCACCATCATCAGTACAAAGTATATAAATAAATAATTGTGGCTTTATGAAAAAATCTAATATACCAATATGGTATGGAAAAAATCACTTAGATTGATTCTCGTTCTTAAATATAGACTCTAATAATCTTCCACTGGGTAAGGAGGCACTTTGTAAAAATTGGTGAAGAGCACATTTTTTTCTGTCTCTCACTCACATTCAGCTCTGAGTTGGTCGAGAGATACGAATCAGTCTGAAGACAGAGTGACTGGCTGAGCTCCGAGACTCTGGCCCTGGGGAGGAACACCCTTTCCAGAAACTTCTCAGCATCACATGCACACCGTTTAACCGACACACGCACGGAAAACAAAAGAAGGCAGCACTTCCTCGTCTGCGAGACCCAGAGGAGCGACCCGGTGAAACTGTGCACTGTACATCTCATTAGAACAGCTCTGTGCGACATGTTACACAGATTTTCAAAAATGACATCTCTGTACAGAGACAATATATTTAGTTAATTTGTTTGTGTAATCACTGATTTCTGGTCGAGAGCTTCAAGATAACAACCTAATACTTATGCGCACATGCAAAATGTTATAAACGTGAATATTGCCAGAGCAACAGTGCAGGTACAGTACGTGTTATACTGTATCTTACACAAGACTGTCATGGGTTTCTTTGCTAATCATGATTAGTGTGGAAATATCTGTCCAAACACATTTCCAGATGAAGGGCTTTGCGTATTAAAAAGATGATTCTCGCTTGCTGACAGCTAATGTATTCTCCCTCCGGCTATAGCCCAAAAAAAACCAGGTACAGAAGAGACCGAAATGATGAAATAATAACAAAAAACGCTATTCATTTAATTTACCTTTGGTGAGATATGAACGAGTTCAAAAGAATGCAGTGGGTCTTTTTCATAGAGGCAAACAAAAATGGAATGTGTAAAGCATAGAATGGTGCTTGATAGTAAGAGCTTTGTTTTATCTGTAGGAATCAATTGCAATAAAGCGTTTTCTTGACAAGGAGCTCAGTTGTTTTGCAGGTTGGCCAAACCGATTGCCCTGCCTACCGCTGCTTTCAAGAATGGATGTTCTCGGTAAGCTCAAGTCCTCTGTAACATCAGCATATACGACACATGCACGCTCAAAATATCACATCCTGTTATTCTCAGGATATCGAATGACGTCTCAAATTCATAGGCTTTAAAGGTGCTATTCTCTTCAAGGTGTTTGTAGGCAAACAAACCAGTTCTTTCACAAATGAATTACAACGGGAAATATTAAATATATAAATATGAGTTTCATGTCTCTCATTCTAATTCATTTTGAAAGCGGTTGCAGCTGTCTGAGATGCAATAACACTATAACACCCCCCTCAAAAAAAAAAAAGAAGAAGAAAATGATCAAATTTGCCATCAAACCTCTCTCTCAGTGTGCTACTCAAAGTTCATCCGTAGTCCTGGAGCTTGTATTTCTGCGGACCACTGCAAAATATTTGTGGAGCCAGAACAGAAATATATAAAATAAAGTTTTGTAGTTTGTTTCAGGGAATCTCAACATTCCTTCAAATCCAGTGGGGAAACGGGACATTTTTAAGGAGTGAAGCAGGCGCGTGTGTGTGTGTGTGTGTGAGAGTGATGGTCTGGGCCTTGGCTGTCAGAGTGGAGAGGTCCCTGGGGGATGGGTGGAGATGGACTCGCTGGTTGGTAGAGGTAGTGATGGAGACATGGGAAGTGGAGCGTGGCGGCTATAAGAAGTGGGCCTCTATCCTCAGCCAGTGCAGGCCCTGCCTTGCGTAGCGCACCAGTTCTGTCATGCTGCTCTGCTGGGTTAAGGGGTCCATCGACGAGTCCAGGTCCTGGAAGAACTCTGCTGGGAGCGAGGGAGGAAGGAGAGAGAGGGTGATGGAGATACAAAATACCACTGACTACGCACTGCATGAACTGCATACCCGAGTCAAATACGTCATTGTTTTGGATTGAAATACCTTTCTACGCTTTACTGAGCTTGCCTGGGGTATTGGAACCTATGTAATGCACTGAAAAACTGCAAATCCTTCCTTCTGGTCTTCTTGATTGGCTCAAATGCACCAGGAAAGATCAGTTGAGGACAGAAAAGTATTTGAATCCAAAATAATTATGCATTTGAACCAGGTCTGTTGAACTGTATATCATACCATTCATGGAAAATAAGAAAACTAAAATCCTGTGAGCCAGCATGAGCATGTGTGTGTTTGTGTAAGAGTGTTAGTCTGTGTGCCTCTGTTTAGGTTCTTAAGAGTAAGAGTTCATGGAATATAGAACAACATTGAATTCACATCTAATGGTTGATTGGATAATAGCATAGATAGCGAGAAGCCATTTTAAACTGCCCTTCCTCGCACACAACGGGAAGTGTCAGAGAAACCTATGGGCCTGATTTGCAGTTTGGATTGCGTCTCACTGTCTCCGCCGATGGATGGACACGGTCAGCACCACAGCTGTGGGGAATATGTGAGGGCTCTGTTACTCCTGTTCACCGAGTGAAGAGAGACAGAAGGACCATATCTCCATTTAATCACCTCAGCCGCCACTGAGTTTTACAGGCTTGCTAAATTCCGCCGCTCCTGACTTATTTATGTCGCTCAGCGCAGAGGATGGAGCGAGGGCGGCCACTGAGGAGTCAGCACTACTCAATAACAAAGCGCCGTGTCACAGAAACGCACAAAGTGACAAAAACAGCACAATTACATTTAATGACCGTTTCACAGGGCGTCCTCCTCAGGACCACCAGGGAAACGCGCGTCCTCCATCTCCATGAAAGAACGCGCGGGAGGGCTGCATTATTTATCAATAAATTGTTGCATTTGTCATTTTTAATTTCAAGTTCAGTAAATATAATCCACGCACGCAGGTGGGAAGTAAATGGGATGGAATGATTTGCTATGGCTGGCAGGAAAGGCTTGGGAATACCTCTGTACTAAAATTTTTAAAGATTTTATAGTATGAATTATCTAAAAAACGAAATGAGAGCGTTTAGTACACTGCAACTGAGTACACGATTGTAATTTTAAACGTTGTTAATAAATAGCATTGCCTATACTGTAGTAATGGCAATTAGTGAGACCAATCACGTTTTTATTGCTGATATTGATGACATAGATGATGATCTATACATATTAGTATTACTGTTACTATTAGTACTTCGATATGATGCTCATGGCTGTAGAAAACTCATTATGCGAATTGTACATTATTCGACTTCGGTATTTACTAGGATGTAATGTAACACACTAATCATAATAAAATAAGACAACATAATTAGCGCGAATGATAATAAAAAGAAAATCATCATCTACACTTTCAGAAATATAGGTACAGTGGGAATACATTTTTGTTCTTTAAGGAACACAATTCCTGAATGTACCCTGAATGGTACGAAAATAAAAAAGGTACAAATTAACGATTAGGGCTACAATTAGGGGACTGGCAGCTATAGGAGTGACAAGACGTTGTACATTTTCAGGCCCTTCTTCTTTTTTTTTTTTTTAGATCTTTTTTAGGCATTTCTCAGCTTTATTGGACAGTATAGTATAGAGAGACAGGAAGAATGGGAGCGAGAGAGAGGGGAAGACACGCGACAAATGTCAGACGGTCGGATTCGAGCCGCCGACGTCGCGGCTCGCAATGAGCGTGCGGTCAGCGCTCTACAGGCTGCGCCACCGAGACACCCAGGCCCTTCTCCCGAGAGCGCAGCGAGCGAAGGCCCTGATCCCCCCCCCCCCCGCGGCCCCCCGCCGTACCTTGGCTCCCGCGGGCCAGCTTGTCGGCCGTGTCCCAGTGCTCGTAGCTGCGCAGGATGTTGTTGGTGATGTTGACGTGGCTGGCGGCCATGTGGTGGATGCGCTGGGGGATGGCCACACTGCCGCTGGCGGAGGCCCCCGGGGCCCCGGCCCCGCTGCTGGACGAGCTGACCGGCGAGGGGCTCAGGGACATGGGGGAGGGGGTGCCGGCGCTCCTGCAACGGGAACGCAGAGGATCGTTGCTGAAACCCGCTACCGTACCGCCGCTACCCGCCGGGCCAAACCTCACTGCGGACTGTGGTGCCTCACTTCTGGGTCACATTGGCTAATGTTACACTCGCTCTGTCAATTCAGTCAGTGACAGCATTTGTTTTTAGCTGTGTAATAAATGTGTTTGCACTTTTTAATCCATGCCATTATTTAAACATTTATGAAATAATATAATTTTGGCAAATAAAAAAAGACACCATTTCGGCAACAGTACTGGTTTAAAAGTGCTATTTTAGCGCAGCTGTCAGCAGAATTTAAATGATACCCATCTATACCTCCTCCCCTTGGAACAGCAACGCAGGTACCCAATGCTGCGCTGCCTGGGCCAAGCTCCTGCCCTCTGTGCTAAAACCATCTTAATCCCCTCATCAAAAACAACGCCTGATTCATGACCACAAAGAAACTATTAGTATCAATTAAGCCATTTGTTCCAGGGTAATGAGCCAGTATTTTATTGCCCAAATCTATCTGATGTCAGCCAACAAGAACTGAATGTTTCCGACCGCAGTGCTGTATGCTGTTCGGGTCTAAGATTAATACCCACATACTGTATTATGCATCCAAAGGTTAAAATCAGATTCTAACACCATGTTACTCATGAATGTCTGCCTGTATTCGCATTCATGTATTCTGTAGTTTGACAACAATATTATACATTTCGTTGAATTTGGCTTAAATGTTTGAAGAAGTCAAGGGTTTAATGTAAAACAATAAGTGCATAAACAGTTACTCTAAAGGTCACATTAAACACCCACCAGCATGATAATACACAGCGTCCTGAATTTAACAACACCTTGTGTCTGTAGGTCACCCCTCTGTCCACAAAACAAACGCACCAGAAGAATATATCCTTAAAGCCCATCCAAGCTTTCTGCATTCATTAAAAATCTTTCCTGATCAATAAAAACAGCAGTTATATAAACTGAGAAATAAGTTTCCTGCATTAGATGCATAAAATCTGCATTAGAAATGTTTCTCATTTAAATCTAACAAAAATGCAATGGCATTTCTACTTGTGCCCTGTTCAAAGAAACCTCTCGATTTCTCGTCCAACAAAATAATAATAATAAAAAAAATGAATAAATTCCTACTTTTGTTTGGCCTGGTTTAATCAAACTGAAAGTCAGAAAACCGCAGAGACTCAACAGGCAACGTACCGCAGGTCCTACAAACACAAGAGCTACTCCGAGGGGAGACCGAAGCAGAGCCAGTGTGACCACTGTGTTTAAAAGCCGTAAACAACTGTTAGTCCCACCGCTTCATGCCCAGAGGGAAGAGCATGATTCCATTAGAGAAATCTATACAGTTCATGGATTCATTCTGCGAGGCTGTGACCCAGGAAGGCTGGGCGTTACAGCTGTACATTTAGCCAATAGTGCGCTTTCATCAAGCTTAAGCGCTAATCGCTAACACTGATTCCAACCGCCCGAGCGTCGAACTGGAGCTTTTCTTGCCAAACAATTATGCCTTGATTTTCTGTCAGCCAGTTCCAGCCATCAATCAGAGGACATATTCATCAGTCTTTTCAGAGCGAAGCCCAAACAATCAGGCTGCAGGTCCTGTAATTCGCCGATAAATTGAAAGTCGCTCGCCCCGTGAAGTTAAATTATGTTCCCTGTCAACTGCGGTGCTCGTTCTTGGCCAGTTTGGGGGTTTTTTCCTCAAATAAACAATCCCCCCCAGAAGAAGGAAAATGAAAATAACACATGATTCGTGATTGCAGAGGACACGCGCACATACAAAAAGAAAAAAGATCTCTCAACAAAACAAACAACGACCGGAAAGGGAGCCCAAAAGGAATTTAACATTGATTACAGTTTGAGCAGGTAGGGCAAACCGTGCCAGTGGATTACGAAGCTAACAGAACCATGGCGAGCTGCAGCCACCGGAACGGGCGGCCAGAGGCTAACTGGAACTGACAGCTTGCTACAAACCAGTGGGCCCAGTAAACCAGAAAACCCAGTAAACCAACGGGCCCAGTAACCAGTGGACCCAGTAAACAGGCAGGGTGTACAGATCACATCTGTGGAATGTAAATGATGAATTTGAGAAATGTGACTCACTTTCCATTGGATCCCCATGGTGAAGGTGCTTGGGAACTTTTTGCTGAATTCTGGAACAAATGGGCTTGTCAGCACTGGTCTGCACACAGTGTGCTAAATTCAAACTTTCACCGGCTCTGTACACAGCTACAGAAAAGAATAACTGCAAGCCTTATCAATGCTGCATGCAGAGTGTATAAATTAAATTTGTACACTAATTTGGAACATGATTGGCATTTAAAATGTGCATGAAATCATTAATGATTAAACACAGTTCTACAAGCCAATTCTATGACACATAATTCCTATTAAATAAATTAGACTCAGATACTAATATTTACAAACAGAAGCTGTTGGCTATTATTCCCCCACTTGCTTACTTTACATAAAACATTGAAGAGAGAGAGGCATGAAGGTTACCTTGAAATACTCCATGAGAGAGCGGGAATACTTCATAGCGTGGTCCTTCTTCAGTTTAAACATCCTTAAGTACAGGAGCGATAAACATCGATAGCTGCCGGAAAAGAAACAGTGAAAAGAAATGTCAGCACAAAATGTGCAAAAACCCCACTGACCACTCACTCACAGGGGAGCAGAACTGGATAAAATACATCATCGTTTTGGAGTCAAATACTTTTCAATTGATCTTGCCTGGTGAAACTGAGGGCTAGAAGGCGGGGTTCACACTTTTTGAGAGTATTTAAAAGAAGACAAAGATATGCTTTATTAAACCCCGAGGGGTCATTTGTCCTCTGCATTTGACCCATCCTAGTTACTTGGGACCAGTGGGTAGCCACCATGCGTTATGTTCCACAGCCCTTTTGAAAGTGCGTCTGGGTGAGGCGTTATGTTCCACAGGCCTTCTGAAAGTGTGTCTGGGTGAGGGGGCATCCCAGATGTTATGTTCCACAGCCCTTCTGAAAGCGTGTCTGGGTGAGGGGGCATCCTGGATGTTATGTTCCAGAGCCCTTCTGAAAGCGTGTCTGGGTGAGGGGGCATCCCAGATGTTATGTTCCACAGCCCTTCTGAAAGCGTGTCTGGGTGAGGGGGCATCCCAGATGTTATGTTCCACAGCCCTGCTGAAAGTGCGTCTGGGTGAGGCGTTATGTTCCACAGGCCTTCTGAAAGCGTGTCTGGGTGAGGGGGCATCCCAGATGTTATGTTCCACAGCCCTTCTGAAAGCGTGTCTGGGTGAGGGGGCATCCCAGATGTTATGTTCCACAGCCCTTCTGAAAGCGTGTCTGGGTGAGGGGGCGTCCCAGATGTTATGTTCCACAGCCCTTCTGAAAGCGTGTCTGGGTGAGCGGGCATCCCAGATGTTATGTTCCACAGCCCTGCTGAAAGTGCGTCTGGGTGAGGCGTTATGTTCCACAGGCCTTCTGAAAGCGTGTCTGGGTGAGGGGGTATCCCAGATGTTATGTTCCACAGCCCTTCTGAAAGCGTGTCTGGGTGAGGGGGCATCCCAGATGTTATGTTCCACAGCCCTTCTGAAAGCGTGTCTGGGTGAGGGGGCGTCCCAGATGTTATGTTCCACAGCCCTTCTGAAAGCGTGTCTGGGTGAGGCGTTGTGTTCCACCGGCTGTCAGAAAGTGCGCGTGGGTGAGGGGGCGTCCCAGACGTTATGTTCCACAGCCCTTCTGAAAGCACGGCTGGGAGAGGCAGTACTCCAGACATTATGTTCCACAGCCCTGCTGAAAGCAGGAACCGCCACACGGTGGTGCGGTGCCTGACCTTTAGGCACCTCCAGCGCACCGCACCAGCTGTCTGGGACATATGTAGCGCCCCACGACACCGACCCCGCACTGTCGTATCAATAAGTCATACGGCAGGCTTCCCTGAGCGTCTCCCACTTCACACACAACAGCAGATGTGCGAACGGGCTGCCGCTCCCGAAACAGCGTGCATTGTGGGTGCAAGGGGTGCGCGTGCCGCATGATTGAGAATCTCTGCATGGAATTCACCTCTTAGATTATCTATTAGACCTTATTAATCTTGATGAAATCCCTGCTTTTGTCATGCAACACCTGTCTCCCAGTCCACTCTGGGCCTCTGTTTCATGCCTCCAGTCAATCTGACACTGTTCATAATGTTGTGTCAGTACATTAAAAACACGGCGAGGAAGAAAAAGTTAAAACTGATATATAAGCATAGGACAGAAATTCCTATAGGATATGCATCATAACAATTATTTAAACATGATGTACACCATGCAATTATCCTTAAAAGCATGGTGCACTTAAGCAGGGCAATTAGCCTGATAATGATCTGTAAGACTGAATACCTTGCATGTGAGAGTGTGGCCCATAGCGATGAACAATGAGGCTTAAGTGCAGCTCTGCCCATGGTAATGTAGAGTCAGTTAAAACACGAGCGTTTGCTGTGTGCTGTTTCTCAAGGTTAAGGAGAAAGGACACTGCAGTCACACTGACGCGGGTCTTGATCTGGCGTCTATGGTGAGCGCAATATTCCACCAGAGATAAACAAGCCGCAGATATTTGACAGGCAGCGCATTGGTTCTCTCTGTCGGCAGGAGAATATATGTTTCAGCAGCTGCCTAGAGAAAATCATTAGTTATCCCCTAATAGCTTAATGAAATACAAGAATAATGATCCACTTTAAGCTGATTAAGTGCTTTAGCTGAGTCTTAAAGCACCCTTACAGATACATCCGATTGCGAGGTGCGATGGCGGAGCTCAGATAAGCGGTGCTTTAGCGAGTCAGAGGATTTAGCGTTTAGCGTCGGGGCGATGGATTTCAGATCCGGCCCCACGCACCCACATAAGAGCACCCGACCACAGCTCATAGCCCACATGCTCATAAGCCTCTCCACCCCCCACCATAACAATATATTTCACCTCCCGCAACGGGGGGAAGGACAATCAAACGCGTCTTCTTCAGCTGCCTATGAAGGATGGCGGTAAAAGAGAAGTCTAGAAACCGTACTTTTTAGAACGGTGAGCTTACCATAGGACAGCTAGCTTCTTTTCCGCCACTGAGGCCGAATGACTGGTGAAGTTCTTTAGCCTCATTGCATACCTGTGAAAACAGAAACCCAGCACCAGTCAGGTGAGAATATCACTGTGGAGTGACACTGCAACACTGTGTAATATTGCAGTGCTACAGTACACAATTTAGCATAATTTAATAGAAAACATAGCACTGCAGCACTGTAATGTTAATGCTACAGTGCTATACAATGTAATATCATGTAATAGAACGCAACATTATACTGTATAGCACTGCAACACTGTAACGTTAATGGTACAGGGCTATACAATGCAATAGAACACAACATCACACCGTATAGCACCGCAACACTGTGTAATGAGACAGTCCTACACAATGTAATATCATGTAATAGAATGCAACATTACATCTAACCCCTCGGGGCCCGAGAAGTAAATGATAAAATGTCGCCCGGCTCAAAGAGAAGATGCCGGAGGCTTAAACGGAGGCCGCCTCATGACTCATTAGGATATAATGGGTTTTGATGAAAAGATTTCAATCAGTGGCGCACCGATCTCTCGGGGCCGCCATGTTTGCGCGGGGTCCATCCGTTTTAATTTCGGGTGACGTTAATGAAACGAGCCGGGCTAATTGCTGGACTTGCGAGATAGAGCCGCGCTGCGTCGGGTCACGGCGGGAGGTTGACGCGGGGGGCTGGTTTTGGGGAGGGGGCGGAGGCACTAACCTGATGAGCTCCACTGTCTCGGAGTACATGGTGTATGGCGACTTGGCCTCCAGAGGGTCACGCTCCATGGCGTTCCCGCACTCGATGAAGGACAGGGCGCCGTCCGTGTAATTCACCGCTTTGCCGAACTTGTCCTGCTGCGGGGCGACGGCGGGAATGGAAAAAAGAGGATTAGACGCAACGCGAGATATGTGAATCCCGGCATTTTCCGAGTTTTCCGAGCCCCGCTAAAAACTTGGCTCGCAAAACGCACAAGCAGACATCTTCAAAAGTGAACTCAAGGGTAATGGCAAATAAATGCTATTTGGGTGTCATTACTCCGCAAGCCTAAAGACTCCTGTGGGCCTTTCCCTGGTCTCGTTCACTCGTTCTGACGCAGTCTAATAGGAAAAACAAACCATATCACATCGTTCAATCTTCCCTGCCAAACACACACCACTGCAACACACACTCACAGGCGGTACTCCCATTCACAAAGAATCTCACTGCGAAAGAGGCTCTTCAGTTCTTAAGTAAGACCCTTTAACACAGACGGCTGGCGGGAGATTCATTACGTCTCGCCCATTACAATCATGTAACACGGACAATCAATTTCCCCCACTTTGTATTCATGGCTTGGCTTTATATGCAGGTTTGAAATTTATGGCCTTAGAGATGTAACTTTCAATAAAGGACAATGCCGTGAGAGATAATTGCTGGAATAATTACCAGGACCCTATATGAGCCTGTTTGTAAATCACGAGTAGAGCTCTCTACCGGGGGGGGGGACGACACAATGTATGAGTCCTCTATCTGAGCTATTTCACATTGTCTCACTCGCAGAGGAAATGATTCTGTGTGAACCACCCACGCTCCGGTCCTGGATATTGTTAGGATATCACTCAACTCAAACAAGCTATTTATTCATATTGCTATAATGCTGTTGCTACAGTATTACCTATCCCAGGTGCACTGACGTCTCTGTCTCACGTGCACTCATATCTCTGTGCCATCACTGCCAGCTTATGGGGAAACAAATAATCAACCTGCAGTTATGTGTGCCTTAGAACTGCCATTTTAACAAGCCCACCAGATCACGTGAAAACAAACAATCAACTCACAGTCCTTTGTGTCTTATAACAGCCATTTTAAATTTTAACAAGACTACCAGATACGGGAAAACAAACAATCAACTTGCAGTCCTCTGTGCCTTAAAACTGCCACTCTAACAAGTAAATAAATCTGCTCTTACCAGTGCATCTGCTTTGTGCTTTAGCCTCTTGGCCTCCTGCATATAGTAGTCTGCATTGTGTAATCTGTGGAGGGCGACAGTAACACACACGGTTCAGTGAGCCTTATCTGCACAATATTCAATTCATACATTTTTTAAAGTTCCCAGTGTGAGTGGCAAACGTTATTCGCAAAGTCTTTCCGTTCACCGTCAAGGTCAACTAGGAAATTACAGCAACTTTTGAGTCTGCTGAAGAAATTATTCTGGAATTTTAAATGTGCAAAAGGGGAAGATGACTATTTGCCATGTACACATGAAGCACGGCACCAGTGAAAATATAATTTTGTCTCTCTATTGGCTTCTGGGCCGTGTTTAAAAATAAATGTATTATGAATACAGCTTCCTGAGCAAAAATGATTGGGAACAATATGTCATTTGACTCGGACCGAAACAATCGGATTACACAAAGGATGGAATAAAATGAAAGCATTGACCCGGCGGTTACTGGCTGAGATGCGCTGGCTTTTTGTTCCTGACGCATAATGGGCAGTTAAAACAGCCAAATGGAACCTGCGTAGCACGGGGGGGTCTATGATTTGTGGGTAGTGGGCGGGCGAGCTTTTAATCTTCCAGAAATTTCCCCAAGACGTACGTGTCACTGAACGTCAGCTTGGGCCTCCTGGGCTCCAAATGGTCCATTGACGTGGAGGACGGCGTGGACCACAGGTCTGGGTCGGGTTGACCGTTGCCATGGAAACTGCCGGAAGGCTTGCCGTGGGCATCCTCTTCCTGCGAGACGCGGGGACAATTAAAATGATAATTAGCGTCCTTCACTTTTCTCACAATGTAGCAGTCGTTTCGTGAAGGATATTTCCCCTAATGCGGTTCTGGCTCATCGTTTCTCTTCAGCTTCTTAGATTAACTTGGGGGTTATTCAGCACGCGGGACCGATATTCATGTCTTCAGAGCTATCCCGAGTAGCCTCCGAAGGGTGATTACACGAGGAGAAACACAGGAAATGATGATAGAAGCCTTAAGCAAAGAAATTATCTAAAGTGACTGTCCAGCTCTACAACGTTTACACCATTTGAATTATTCTTTTTTTCTTTCTTTCTTATTAATTCTTTTTCTAAATATAGACAGAAAACACAACTACTGTCAACCAATTGTGCATGTAATATAGGATAATAAATGTACATATACAAATAGTCTTTATAAATGTATATTATGCCTCAAATTGATCTAAACATCACAGTGAAATAACTACATTATATATAACATGTTATCATTACATTTCAAAACACGTGTTCAATTACATTTTTATTTTCAGACTCTCGATCAGAGTATCTTTTCTGTTAACATCTTAACTCCATGACAAATGGAATGCATAACAATGTTGAACATATTTCCTTGAACTCCGGCATTGGGTTTACCTGAATGTGCTCTGGCATCTACCTTGACAAAGCCTCACACACAACAAACTACAGCAGATTTCTTTCCTTTCAAACACTGCCATCAAAACGCAATTGTATGCTGGGAATATTTCCCGGTCAGCGGAAGGAGCAGGATTGTCCTTGCCTTGGAATGTGTGGTGGGTTTTCCGTCCGCTTTGCGGTGCTTGTGCGAGGAGGAGGAGGAGGAGGAAGAGGACGACGGGGGGAAGGAGCAGCTGGTGTTTAAGGCGCTGGGCACGCTGGCGCCGCCCTCCTGGCTGAAGGAGCTGCACTCGCTGGTGCGGCGTTGCCTGACCGGCTCGTCTGAGAGAGGGGAGAGGAGCGGGGGCAGGAGACGGTCCTCCTTCTTCCTGGGCTGCTTCTTCGACGAGCTGTGAGAAACGGGAGAGGGGAGGGGGCGGGGGCACGCAAGACAAAACGGTAAATACACAGCATTCATATAGCACCTTTATCCAAAGCGTTGTACAATTAATGCTTCTCATTCAGCCATTCACACACACACACACACACACACACACACACAGACCAACGGCGACAGGCTGCCATGCGAGGCAGCTTGTCGGGAGCTATCGGGGGTTAGGTGTCTGGCTCAGGGACACTTCCACATACCCAGGGCGGGGGATCAAACTGGCAACCCCTCCGTCTGCCAGAGCACCACTCTTACCTCCTGAGCTAATGCGGGAGGTGAGGATGGGGGCAGAGGGTGTGCGGGGTGGCGGAGATGAGGGGGGTGGTTGAGGGGGTGGGGGGGTGGTCGGATGGAGCACCAGAAGACAACACTGACTCAGTGGGCTGCAGCCCTCCACCAGCACACAGCACACATTTGGAGGAGATTCCGCACTCTAAGCTCCACTGAAAAGCCAGCCGGTCTGGAGAACAAGCACCACTCTCGCTGTTACCGTGGCAGCTTGGATGATGAAAGTGTTACTTTATGCTTCCTGAATGGGCCTCACAGCGCGAAAGAGGAATCTGTAAACTTGGAAACGGCAGTCAGAAGGTACTTAATATTCATGCGGCTTGTTAGAGCATTATAATATGAATATAGTCCCCTGGAACATGAGTCATCGCTTTTGTGGGTAATTAAGCCAAATCACCCTGATAGTGCTTATACAACAATATGGCATCCCGGGGGGGGAAAATACTCAGTATGACTGCACCATTCCAACACGTGCCATAAAAACTCTGCAAAACATTTGGTCAGCTATAGCAGGCTGGGCATGTCTCAAAATATAAATCGCTGTGCTCAAACAACGAAGGCACACACACGCAAGCGCACATGCATGAACGCACGCCCACACATACACACACACACACGCCAGAAAAAGCAGTAAGCAGGTGTCAGTTTGAGAGACACATACAAATCCACAAAAACGGAAGCTGAAAACACATATGGTGAATGCAATATCCCTCTGTCAGAAACATAACCTGTAAACACTCAGACGACAATATTTTCACAGGATGTCTTACTGCACACGTGTATTCTTGCATTCTGTGCTTGTGAATGCTACCTCTGCTATTTGAGCTCCGATGCATGCAAAGGTCTGCATGAATATGCGGCTTCACTGAACACTTGTTTATTACCAGAGATGATAAGCCATAGTAAAGCTCCAGTTGAAAAAAAAGATGAGAAAATCTCCCAACAACTTTTTTTTTTTCTATTTTATTTTCCTTTAACTGGACCCTGAAGGACAGCACGGGAATAGACTAGAAATAACCCCGGCGCAATGACGAGTTGAAAATATTGATTGACCAAGCACTGGAACGACAGCTTGATGTGACAGGGGCCACTTGCGGTTATATTTACAGTACCTATAAGATCCACTTCACTGCCACGGAGCGGGGTGTCTCACTGGGGAACTCAACGGGATGTGATTCCCAGTGAACAGTGTCAAAATAACTGTGTTTTTCACACAGGGACCAGGGTTATCATTGAAGCGTTTTATACATTAAGAGGAAAAAAGAATGAGTTGAAAAGTTGCACAATGTATATCGGAGCACCGAATCAATATGGGGTTTGAAACCCCTGGAGGACACAGAGGAGAAATATTTATCACTGTGCTACAACATGTTTTACTGTTTTACACAACCCGGTTATTTTTGCCTCAATCACAAACTCTGGGGGATACCACAGAGGAGAATACACTTACAAAGGTACAGTGCCAGCAGCATTATGAAATTTGAATGTGTGTGTGTGTGTGTCCATGTGTCTGTGTGAGTATGCATGTGTGCGCGTGTGAGTGTTTGTTGATGTGATTATGTAGCCACTATTTGGAGCACAATAATATTTTGTTTCTCAACCACAAATGACCAATATCTGTATGTAATTGTATTTACGTAGCTGTATGTAATTACTAAACAGTGGAGGGATTTTCTCATTTGATTTTCTCATTTGACTGAAATGGTAAGCAGGTTCTCTTTACATATTACCCGGCAGTTGGGAAAGCAGAAAGAGGGACCCGGGCCACTGCAGGTGTGAGCCAGAGGTTCTGTTTCAAAGAAAGGTGATCCCATTTAAAAGATCCAGAGCAATTAGTGTCAGAGCTGCGAGAGGGGAGGGGGGGGAGTTGGGCGGGGGGGGGGGGGGGACAGATCTGGCGACCCTCGCCTTTACCGTGCCTTTGAAAACGCACGGGCACTGCTGCAGTCCCTAATTGAAACTCTAAAATTAGCCGCAGCGCCCGTGTCAATGTCAAATTGCCTTAATGTGATTGGGCGAATCAGCAGCGCGCGTGGCCTTGGCGGGTGACCCCGAGCGAGCTCCGGCGGGGCCCTGTCCGCCCCGATCCTTTGATACACCGAAGGGGCGCCGCTTCCATCATGGGCGAGCGTCACCTCTACCCCTGACGCTCAGAGAACCGGGCTTTTATAAGAGCGCTCGACACGCAGCTCCGTCAGGCGAGGGAGCGACGGCAGTCCGAGCAAACAGCCACAGCAAAATGAGTCTGTCTTAACGAGCGTTTACGTCTGGTAATGAGACTTAAGATCCTATTTTTTCCTCAAAGATAGAACATTACTGCCTGATTGACGAGTGACATCTTCTTACCCCATTCACACATCTTGAAATGAGTCTCACCTCAGTGGCAAATTTTGTTATCTTATTTAGCAAAAAAATAGAAACAACATTTAAGAGGAAACAAAAGGCTAAAGAGTGAACATAAGAGTAAAATGCTTGTGAAGATTGACTTATTTCTTGGCTGTTGCAGTAGGGCAGACAGGCAGAGGTGGTACTTACTCTTTTGTGCTGGTGGTCTTGTGGTTGTGAATGGGGGATATGCAGGGTGGGAGGAGTAGTGAGTCTTTATCCAGCCGTAGTTTCTTGTTCCCGCTGACGGCATCACAGTTCTCCGACTGGAGGGGCGGGGAGGGGGGGGGGGGGCATCACAAACAGAAGCTATCAAACCACTCACATTGTTAAGCTCCGAGCAGACCGAGTACGTACTGTCACGGTTTAGGATTCAAATACTTTTTCTGTTCTCTATTGATCTTGTCTGGCGCAATTGAGCCAACCAAGAGGACCAGAAGGCAGGGTTTGCACTGCTTGAGAGTATTTCATAGGATCCAATACCCCAGACAAGCTCTGTAAGATTAGAAAAGTATTTTAATCCAAAACAATGGCGCACTTGACCGAAGTCTGGCTCCGAGTCTAATACGTCTGCAGATGGCAGTGGTCTGACTCGTCAAGACCGTACCGTGTGTGAAAGCTCTCTTACCTTGTGTTTCCGTTTGGATTTGCTGGGCGGCTTCTCGGCGGGCGTGGAGGCCGGAGACTGCCGCCTGTGCCTGGGACCGTCTCGGGTCTCGGCCTTCACCACCGGGGGCAGCTCGGGGGGGTCCCGCCCGGGGACTCGGGACAGGAAGCTGAGCTCGATTTTCACCCACAGTGACTTGATCTGGTCCAGGTCCCTCAGCGGGGACAGCAGCTGGTTCTGGACGATGGGGATGGGGGAGAAGAGCGGGTCCTCCAGGAGGTCTACCACCCCTGGGTCGGGTATGGAGGTGCTGCTGGTGCTGGCCAGGCTGCTCACGCTCAGGATGTTACTGTTGCAGTCCTTGGACTTGAGCCCCAGACCTCCAGGGCCCGGGCAGGGCGGCGGGACCTTCAGGAGCTCCTCGGGATCGGAGTGGCACTCGGAGGACGAAGACTCCGTCTCGATGAACTCCTTGGATTTGGGGGTGATCTTACTCGGGCCCCGGTGTTTCTTCTTGTCCTGGACGGGGGTGGGGACGGGGGCGGGCGCAGCGGGCGGGCGCGGCTCTTTCCTGGGGGCGGGTCGGCTCCCCGCCCCTCTGCTCCTGGGTTTGGGTGGATCCAGCGGTGGAGGCTCCTTCTCCTTCGGGGTGGCGCTGGGGTTGCCAGGTTTGGGCCAGCTGTGCTCCTCCGTGCTGGAGGACCGCTCCACCTTCTTGGGCTGCTTCTTGCCCATACTCCGCCTGGGCGGGGCCAGCTCCGCGTTGGCGGGGGACTTGACCTTGGCGCTCTTGCCCTCGGGGGCCTTCTGGCCGGTCCTGGGCTTGGCCTTCTCCCGGATGGGGCTGAGCAGGGCGCGGTCCTTGGGGTCGGGCTGGGCCAGCGGCGTGCCGGCCTTGCCCTTGCCCGTTCCCGGGGCCTCCGCGGCCGGGCCGTCCTCAGGCTGGGCACTGCCGAGCACATGGTTCTCTGGCTGGGTGTTGATCAGGGCCTTGTTGTGAGGATTCACTTTATTCAGCCACTTGTCCAGCTGCCACTTGTTTGTAGATGGAGGCTCGGGCTGTGGAATTGGACAGATATTGATCAAAGCGTTAGAAGGAAACAATTGAACCTGGAACCCCAGTCTATAAAAATAAATGAATCCACTAAAACTGAGGAACATTGCATTTCAAGTAAATTCTAGTATTTTTTTTTTTTGTCTTCACAAAGTTTGCCGTTTTGGTGAGTAACACTTGGATTTAATCGTTAAGTCAAAGTTAAGAACCACTGTTGATAAAATTGAGGGCTGAAGAACAGGTGTAATATAGTGTGCGGATAAACTGCACTTAAAAAAACGAGAGAACACCATGAACAAAACGACTAGCAGCCGTAGTTAAGAATGCCTTTACCCTGGTGGTACTGAAGCACCTGAAAAGCATGCATGAAGTGTTTCCATCAATCACTTTACCACACATCATTTGTTGTGTGGCATTATGCCTTGCGGCGAGGATAAATCTTTCGAATGAAATCATAAAGACTGTCCTGAACGATTTCCTAAATGATAGCAAATCATGGAGAAAAGTAGCAGAGAAAATGAGCAGGAGAGAAGGTGCTGTTAAAGAGGCCAGGCGTAAAGCTTGGTTAACGCACGATTCAATCAGATGCAAGGGCCCATAAAAGGTAATCTTCCATACTATTTCACTTCACAGAGCTGGGATTTACATCCCCGGGTTTGGCAGCAGGTTTTTGGTCATTACAATGTGAAATACCGAGTTTGAAGTTAAAGGGACCCCCAACAGCAATAATGAATTCTGACTAAATGGGTGGGACTGAAACACAGGGACATCTTGGACTGTTAATAAAACACGGGTAAAGTAAAATCTTCCAAAAAATGTCCCCTTTCGACAGACGAGTGCATTCCTGACTAAGGAAGATGGCGGATCTGATTGGGGGAGGAGGTAAGGGTGGTCGAATGGCAGCCGGAAGGTGTGTCGAAGTGCCCCTGAGCAAGACACCTACACCTACACCTACAAGGTTCCCAACAAGCTGATTGGTACCTTGCATGGTAGCCTATTGCCGTTGGTGTGTGTGTGTGTGTGTGTGTGTGTGTGTGTGTGTGGGTGTGTGGGTGAATGGGTGAATGAGAGGCATCAATTGTAAATAAGGATATAAAAGCACCAAATACACTCACTTTATTAGGTATTTATTAGACTTATTTTTTTACTTATTGGTCTTCTGCTGCTGTAGCCTATCCACTTAAAGAGGTTTGATGCATTGTCAGAGATTCTCTTCTGCATTCCACTGTTGTAATGTGCGGTTATTTGCGTTACTGTCACCTGCCTGTCAGCTTCGAGCAGTCTGGCCCTTCTACTCTGACCTCTCTCATTAACAATACGTTTTTGCCACACCATTTTTCACACCATTCTCTGCAAACTCTAAGAGACTAGTGTGCATGAAAATCTCAGGAGATCAGCTGTTTCTGATAATCAAACCACCCTGTTTGGCATCAACAATCATTCCATGGTTCATAGTCACTTAGATCACATTTCTTCCCCATTCTGACATTTGCTCTGAACAACAGCTGAACCTCTTGCACTCGTCTGCATGCTTTTATTAATTTAGTTGCTGCCACATTATTGGCTGATTAAATATTTGCATTAACAAGCTGGTGTACAGGTATACCTAATAAATTGCTCACTGAGAGTTAATGCAGTCCATTTACCATTTGATTGGCTGACCTCGGTTTGAGAGATGGCGGCCCTGTGCAGAGGCCTTGGAGTGGGAGCTGTTTACTGAAATGGGACATGCTCAGAGCAAACTGCGATAGGGTGGCTCCAAAAAAGCTAATTCAATTTTCAGGAGAACTATTCAGACACAATTTGAGTACAGGGCCCTTCTTTCGTGTTTTGTGGTAGAGAGACATTACCGCATGGCTCCAACTTTCTCCCTATGCCGTTAAGTATTTCTTTTAATTATAAGTCAAAGTGTAGATACATATGTGACTCTCTGTGTATGAATAACTTAAGGCCTGGCCCTGTAACTGCCCTCATGGGTTGGACTGAGAAAATTAGGCTGCAATAAGTACAAATATATTAGTGGTTCATGTCATATTCAAGTTTCAATCTCGCTTTGGCATTATTATATATTATATAATATATATAATGACTGTATAAATCCTCAATATACAGCAGTGGCCAGGCATACCACCACTGGACACGCTCCCATGTTCAGTGTGAGCCCTGTATGTCTCACCCGTATATAGAATATACTGTAAGTCTGACCTGTTGAATGAACGAGGACACTAGCTGAATGTATTTATGATGTGGGAATATGACTTTGGGCTTTGTGTATGGGTATTGTCCACGCACGGACCGTGAAGAGACGTTGAGGACCGGGGCAGGGGTGCGGGGGATGTACCTCAGGTGTGGCCGTTCGCGAGGCCCCATTACACTCGCTGTCGCTGGAGCTGCTCTCGCTGTCCGAGTCCGACTCCGAGCTGCTCTCCGATTCGCTGGAGCTTCCCGACGCCCCGCTGGAATGACCCGGCTCAGCGGCCCGAACGATGGGCCCAGGAAGGCTGCGGGGGGGAGGGGGGGGGGGGGGGGGGGGGAGAGAGGAACAGGGTCCATTAAGACCTATAGCCCATTGTGTCACTGTTCCACATTTCTGTCATTGCACATTCACGTTCCTTACTGACCAGCCGGGTTAATACCATACACACAGCGTATATTCATGGTCCAGCAGTGTGGAACTGCCGTTTAGAGGGTGGTTCTGGATGCGATATCACGGTGGGACACATCCAAGCTCCTTTTGGTCAACATCCAGCTGAGCAGAATGTGTAGCGTGATAAATTTCCCCCACCTACAACATGTCACCCCGGACCAGGGGGGCCCTGCCACGCGAAACAACAGGCAATATCAGCTTTGTCTCCCGGCCGCAAGGACACGTCACACGGGGCCGAGTGATGTATCGATCGCGGCGCGGGAGCCGCGCGGCGTATTTCCACAGCCGGAGCAGTGCGGTTCTCCAGGCGCACGCGGCACCCAGCCCGGGCCGCGCGTCGCCCGGCGGGGAGACAGCCTGCTCAGGCCCTCGCCCGCTTCCAGCAACACTCTGTCCGCTGCCAAGCGCCCCAGCTGTCAATCACAGGGTGTCAGCTGCCGGCTCCGCCCCCTGGTGCAGCAGCTGAGGAGTAAACACGCTCGGGGTGTGTCTGACTCACAAAAGAACCGGCGACGGCCACACAGTCCCGCACAGCAGATTAAGCGCCCTGCAAACGGTCGCAGCTCCGCTGAAGTCACCCACCTTTCCTTCTTAAATATCGCTATTAAAGCGCGTATGTAAATCGCGCCGGCTTTATGGAACCGTTTATTCCATAAAACTAATGTATTCGCTGATTATATCCTGTGTTGTGTGCATTTTTTATTGTAATTCTTTCGCCCGGAGCTCATTCCGCAGCGCGCCGCACGCGAGCAAAGCTAGTTATGAGAAATAATTAGGTGCTCCTGCAGGGTCTGGAGAGCCCGAGCAGGCCGGAGGAGGCCGGAGGTGTCTGGAGCGTGGCAGCTCCGCCGATCGCTGATGAATGGTTCCCAACAAGCCGGTTTGCTTTGCTCCCCACCTACGTAGTTATTCTTCCACGCTCGGGACGTGTCAGGCGCACCCGCGCACGGTCCTGATTTATTTACTGCATCTGGAAAGGCCAGAGCTATCTAATCCAATAAAATTCTCATTTCTACAACACCCTTCGGTAACTAAGAACTCCGATGGCGTTACACGCGAGACAAACACCAGAGGGGAGAAAATTAAACACGTCTCTGAAAGGTCATGCGTTTGGGGGTTTTTTCCCTACGTCGGAGCACCGAACTGACAATGTCATAGCGGGAGTTATTACGCTGGAGCTGGTTCGGACTTAACCGTTTCTTTTTTTATAATTACTTTTAACTCCTGCCCTGTAAGTAAAATAACAAACACTTATAAAGTAAACTTGCACTGTAAAAAAGTCTATCTTAACAAGTGTTCTAGCCTCATAATGAGACTTAAAATCATTTCTTTTTTCTCTCAAGTAGAAAATATTGACCTTTTTCAAGGTACTCTTGACAAGTGAAATTCGCTTACCCCATTGGCAAATCTTGAAATTAGACAAAACTGTCTCACCTCATTAGCAATATGTTGTCTTATGCACCAAAAAAGTAATAGATAAAAGATTTAGGTCTAAATATAAGACTAAAATACTTGTTGAGACTTTTTATTTTTCGCACAGTGCTCTTCATATTCCTGGGTTAGGGCCAGTTTCCCATGATTCCTGGCAGGGTAGAGCAATGGCTGGGAATGAGGCGATGCGTGCGTGTGTGTGTGTGCGTGTGAGTGTGTGTGTGTGTGCGCGTGCGTGCGTGTGTGTGTGTGTGTGTGTGTGTGTGTGGGGAGGCATATTCAGATCTCTGCTGGGGCTCTACTGGTAAACCCTGTAGCACAGCACTTAACCTGGATTGCATCAGGAGGCTAGCAGCTGTATAAATATGAAATATGTAAATCACAGTTACACAAGCAGTTCCTGGACACGGCGTACGTTTCGTTCAGCGTACAGTTCTCTCCGCCAATTCCTCAGACCCCCCGAGAGGGGGGACCCCTGTCACCCCATATTTGAACTTTTAATAGCCTGGAAAACTGCATTAAAGCGCTAAGCGCGAGAGGAGCAGGGGAGACCGTGAGCAGTTTGGGCTAATGATTAAAGACACTGGGGAACACCCCCCACAAGGCACACACACAGACCTCTGCCACAGCCTTGGCAGTGCCTGCTGAGTGCGACACTGGCTTGGCATCTCATCTCACACACACACACACACACACACACACTACCCGGGACGGAGGCCAGCGGTGTATGATTTTAATACGCAGGGGTGGGGGTCACACAAACACAGCCGATTCCCCCATGGTCAAAGCAGCCGAGGAGAAATGGCATTCTGAGAACGTGTGAATGCAGTGTGCTGCTTACTCTCTAACTGGACTGGGGATGGGGATATCAGCTCTTGGGTGAGGTCCCTTTCCTTTTAGGATTTCCCTGGTGACTGACAGCTGATAAAATCCCTCCGTAAACCCATCGAAAAATACAGATAGGCGGCTTGGAACAACAAGCCTGGGCCTTCTCTCACCTCTGTAGCAGATTCAATTTTTCACCCCAGAGTGCCCCGTCGGCTCCCAGCCTCCATCACTGTCTCCTTACAGCACTCTTCTCTGTGTTTTCCGGAGGGTTCTCCGCTCCACAGCTTCACCCCACAGCTACCTCTCTGTTGTTTATCCCCATCATAAAGCATTACGTAGCCTTTTCTCAAAGCCGGCGATAAAAAAGGGCCTTCCACAAAGCCGCCCCCCCTCACCCCCCGAGCCATAAAAGCTGGTTCGCGCTTTGATGAATTCGGGAGGTGAAATCACGAAGTGAGCCACTGCCTGATCAATGATATAGTGTAGGGGAGGGAGCACAAACAAACGCCTCTCACTCGCCATGCCGTGGTGCACATGTATTCCTGCTCGCCTTCAGCGTCATGTAAAAACCTTTGCGTGTGTTATATATTTGCTCATCTGTTTAGATTTCTTTCTCACACACATTTTACACTGGACAGCTTTAGTGCTCCATAGTAAATGTCCCCTAACTCCGTAACTAATAAAGTTGATTCAAAAGCCTGTGTTACTATGCTAAAAAAGGATAACAAAAGAGCTGTGCTGTTCTTTTGGAGAAGGTTTTCATGTAGCGCTGATATTATGTTTTTACTGCGCTGTGTTTACTGCTACTGTGAGTCAGGACCTCGGTTTAACGTCTAATCGGAAAGACTGCAGCTTCTACAGAAGGGCTTCAGACTCAACCCTGGGAACCCACACTGTACCTGGCTTTCTTGCTACCACCTCTGAATACGACTGAATTCAACACTTACTACCTGTACCTCCTAAAGATTATTTACCCTTTAAAGGCCATTTTTTCCTTCCTTCCATCTTTTCATATTCACATTGCAGAAGCTTTAATCAGTTAGACCAATTCATGCTTGGAATGCTTGGACTCATCGAAACAACTACACTTTCTCAAAGAGGTCACCCATCGAAGCAGTAAACACGCCCACACCTGTTGAACACCATGAACAGAGCTGGTAATAGAGGTGGTATGACAGCTGGAAAAAACTGCAAGAGAGAAGACCGAAGTAACAGAGCAACAGTGCTCATAAAGATTAATGCACGTGATTGGGGTTAATTTGCATTTCAATTAAAAATAAACAATAAAGTATCAGTTCACAGGTGCAGGCAAATATAAATAAATAAATACATAAAAATCTCCCAGACTTCACAGCCACCCAAAAAAAGAAAAAAGAAAAAGAAAGAAAATACACTGTGATATTGGCTTGGGATAATCTAAGCAAACATAGTAATGGAATTCATAATTAATGGTTTTTCTGAGCCCGAAACATGTTGTGTGGAAAGCCTTTGGCAGCGAAGACTCTCCTATAATCGGACTTCTTTTCACACCACCAGTGGGGAAGGGAGGAAATGATCCCGGATGAGCAGCACTGATCCATGGCAGCAGAGAGATTGTGGATGAGGGGGGAGGGGTGATAAATCAAAAGTTTTCACTGCTCATTACCATACAGGCCCAATTAACACATGCTCTGAGAAACTCGACTACTTCTTACGTGAGAAGCAGGGACAGCGATGAAAAGACATTCATACCAGTAACAGATGTCCAAGCAAATCCGAAGTGGCTACAGCACAAAGAAAGGCGGAAGAATACATTTGGCTTCACAATGCCACGGCGTTGCAGAGTGCTGATGTTTGTAGCAACCTGTTTTTGGTGGAGAGAGACTGAAAACATGCTTATTTTTAATGATTACCATTATGATGGATTGCTGCGGTGACAACTTCAGACAGTGTGTAAGATACTGTCAGCTAAATTTATCATCACACAACACAGCTCAGTGACCATAATTTCCAATTTAACAGACGAGCTCAAGCATGCTATGTACTGTGTAGAGAATGATAGCTGAACCCATTACAGACAGTTGCATAACTTGGTTTAATCCTGAAATGTCTTAGTTCAGGTCTTTAGGTTGAGCAAAGAGCTGAGTGTATTGTCTGGTACTTTCAGATACATTTATAACTGAGTTTCTCTGATGTTGGTTACATATGTTCAAAAAGTGGTATGCCTGTCTCAGAAGCTGGACTTAAGTCCAGAATACTGGATTTAAATAAGGACAAATCAACAGGGTAAGAACCACATAACAGAGATATTGTATTGTGAGGTATGAGGTATTATTTCCCTGAATAAAATATTTTTCATAATTATCTACCTAGCTAAATTTCTAAAGTGGGAGGGGATACCTACATTCTGTTAAGTCTTAAAATTTTATTCACTTTAATTTGAAACCCATTAATAATTTCTTATTTGGGTTCTTAAAATATTAGTGACAGCATCATTTTGCCTCTTATGAAAACCTTCAATTTATAGATATTACTGAGAGGGAGGATAGGGGTGGCAAGGCTCCGTTTATGCTATAATTCATTACATTCCAGAATCCATTTCATTAAGATTAAATATTTACAAGAAGGGGCACTGTGCAACTTCAAAAATCCCAAAAGTGTCTCAAACACACATACACAAGCATGCACACACACACACACACACACACACACACACACACACACACACACACACGCACACCTGAAATATAAGCCTGCTTAAACTCCGTTAATTACTCTTGGCCTTTCTCTCTCAGTTAAAAACCTCTAATCAAAGGCTCAATTCATTCTGAATTAATGAAGAATCAGCTTAGCTCAGTCATAACGTTCTAGCTGATCATCACATTATACTCCCCGCCTGGCACAGAAAGCAGACCCAATGCTTATTTAGTTTCTGCAGAGGCAGAGCCACTCAGAGCACGCCCGAAAACGCAGATAAATAAATAAACTATATAAATAAATAAGCATTTACTTCTATTTACACCATAAATATTCGATGTGGAGTCACAGCAGTTTTTTTCACAGGCAAGCAGGGATGGAGTGTGTACCTGGCTGTGCTGTTCCACTCTCTACCACTATGCGGATGAAAGGAGGTTGAAAGAGAGAGGAGAGATGAACCCTGGTGGGTCATGAGGGGTCACGGCCGAACAGAAATCTGGCCAATCACCGCGCCCGTAGGCAGGTGCACGGACAGCTGATGGGTCACGGCCAAACAGCAATCTGGCCAATCGCCGTGCCCGTAGGCAGACGCGCGGGCAGCTGAGGGGTCACGGGCACACGACGATCTGGCCAATCGCGTGCCCGTAGGCAGGCGCGAGGGCAGCTTGGGTAAAGCAGCGGCAGCGTTCGCTCCTGTCTACCGCGATCGTGCGATGGCGGGCGGATGGTGCGGATACACGGCGGGCTGTTGCCGGTGCAGAGGAGGCCTGAGGCCTCCAGGAAGCAGTCTGGGTACTGCCAGATCAGTCAGAGGGGAAAAAAAGAGAAGAAGAAGAAGAAGAAGAAGAAGAAGAAAGTGAAAGCTGGCACCGTTTGAAGAAACTCTCCCTGCAAACTCATTAAAACGGGTCTGTGCGTGAGTGCGGTCGGTCCGCTGGAGCCCGCCGGAGCCCGCTGGAGCCGTGTTCGCCGAGCCTGCCGTCCACGGGAGAGTCAGCCGAGACCCGCGCCGTCCCCCCGCCAGATCGGCGAAGGCCGTTCCCCGTCCCCAGGCCTACCCCGCGCTTGTTTGTGATTTCTAATTATTTAAACATCTATCGCTGCGCCGCACAACCCTGAACAGGATGCATTAGCATTCTGCTATCCCCTCGGTTACAATATCCAAGGGCAGAGCCGTCATTTTTTTCTCCACTCTTCAATAAAGTTTTGTCCTTAATTATAGATTAATAAATTCTGTGGCAGTCTGAGGAGACTGGAACCCATGTTGTGCTCTCACGTCTCTCTCTCTCTCTCTCTCTCTCTCTCTCTCACTCTCCCTCTCTATCTCTCTCCCTCTATCTCTCTCTCGCTCCCTCTCTCTTTTTCTCTCTTGCTGCTTGTTTTGATTCTAGTCGCTCATTCAGATACGCTGTGTCTAACTCCCATTCCCTAGCTCTTTACTGCTGAGCCGATGCTGCCAGCCACACATCTTTGGCATAGCTCCCTCTCTTAATAAGGCATGCGTTATTATCATTTTCACACCGAGACTGAATCACCTTGTGAAGGACCAGGGGACAGTGCTGCTCATTGTTATATCGGCAGCATGCAGGGCTAGTCAGTCTGTGAGTTAAAGAGAGGCAGATAGAGAGGATGAGAGAGAAAGAAAGAGAGAGTGAGAGAGAGAGGGTAAGAGAGAGACAGAGAAAGAGAGAGTAGGTGCTGGAGGGGCATCATCCATAATTCAGCCGTCCTCACACAGCCCCACTGCGTTATTAAATGATCTTCGGCATTCCCTCACGCTCTATTGTTTTTATAAATCACCCCAAAGGACAACCTGGCACCCATCTCCAGTCTGCTAATGCGGGGTCCCCTCCCGCCCTTAAATCTATCAAAGCTCCTAATTGATTAAATTATCAAGGGCCGCCACGCACGGGGAGCGTGTAGCGTGTAGCGCGTAGCGTCGAGCGTCAGGCAAGCCTCCGCAATTACGCAGCGACGGTCCCGCCGACCGGCTCCAGGGGTTGGACCGCCGGCGCTCCAAGCAGGCGCCGCACACCGCGCCGTTCAGGAAAACTAATTACGGCGAGCGGAACCACGCGTGATCGATAGTCGGGCTTCTACGGCGTCCTAATTCACCGGGAGGCCCAGGGCTCAGGGCTCAGGGCGCGCCTGCACTTCATTCGGCCCCGGGACCGGCGCGGTAGATTAAAAAGGCCAACCGCGAAAAATTCATCACCCGAACACGGCCCCCGTGGATGGGCCCGGGGGGGGGCGGCCGGTTATCCCTTATGATGGAGCGTCCGCAGCGAGCTCTCCCCGCTCTGCCTGCGCTCCGTCAGATCCCACGTCACCCGGCGCCTCCTGAAAAACACCCCCACTCATACGCAAGGCCAGAGAGGAAGAAGCAGCACGCAAAGACAGCCCAAAATAAAATACAATAACCAGATTGTATAGGCTCGTACATTCAAATGTCTTAATTACATAGTCTTTATAAGAGCCTGTTTCGTCCAAATATTATGGCGGCCATTTTGGCTTTTGTTGAACAAAAACACTACAGTCAGAGCGAATTTTTTTAATATGCGTATTAGAATGTATTCCTCAATCCACAAACCCATGAGAAAATATAAATCTCACATTCAGGGCAAACAATGAAATGTCTCAGTTGACCCTGGTAACATTCCTGGTTAAAGAAGAATGGAGAAAAAGGATAAACCAACACAGAAAATATGTCACTTCAGGAGAACTCTGAAATCACCCTGCCTATTTCCTGCCTTCAGTTAAAGCCCGCATTAAGGTCCCCGCGGTTTATTGTGTCCTGTCAAAAGACCGGGGGGACCTTGAGACAGTAATCCTTGTGCCCATAGTGACAGTTTGCCTGGCTACTGCAAAAACTGGTCAGGTTTCCAGTGGTGGAGCCAGAAGCAGGGTCACAGGGTTCTGTTCTGTTTTGGATTACAATCGGCTAAGCCCTGACCCCAGATCTGATGGAGGTAAGCGCAAGACCTCCTGCCTTCAAACATCTTGTGAAATGGTCTGGCTTCCTTCCTGTTTGTGGCGGATATCTCGCTGAAGAGGGATGGACTGGCTGGGGGATTCTCCTCATGGTGTTTAATGTGCACTTGTATTCTCATTAGGCCCTGGAAGGCCACCCTCGCCCCGTGTTCCTCTCACTGGCAGCTGTGTGTAGAGTTTGACGGTGGCGTGACACGGGATGACGATTAACCTGGTCCAGCCCGCCACAGAGAGTTGTTTAATTAGATCATAAAACATGCCCAAGGCTGTCGTTTGTTTGAAAGCGTTTTTTTAAAGCTATATGAGACGAACCGTCTCGTTGAAAGGGTAAACCACTCATTACCAATGCAACTGCACTCAGAATGCACGCCAGTCTCTCGAGCTCACCGCTCAAATAATTATACAGCTCCACAGTATACCCCAGGTAGGTGATTAGTATCCCACAAAGAGTGTGTGGAGTCTGCACGTGTGTGTCTATGT
The DNA here is from genome assembly GCF_963514075.1 of Conger conger. NCBI lineage: Eukaryota > Metazoa > Chordata > Actinopteri > Anguilliformes > Congridae > Conger > Conger conger. The sequence goes on along the minus strand of NC_083762.1, from coordinate 11,832,158 downwards.
ATGTGTATGTGACCATATCCAATTATCATTGTATATCACATAACAAATTAATACTGACTGACCAAAGACTATTACAAACACGTACAGAGGCCGTTTACAAAATTGTGTCAAATGAAGCGAACACAAGGGGCAGCTAAGTAAATTGTTCTGATTGGATTAGATAATTAACCCCTAATTGGTCTTGATGGGAGGTGACACCCATGTTACGCACAGGCATGGGTATGCACATGCAGAGTGACATGATCAGTGTTAAATCAACACCTACAGAGTGCATATGGTCCTTATTAGACCATCTCTGTCAGAGCTGAATTAACACAGGCTGGAAGGACAGTGACTCCCAACAGACCTCAATCTTGTCATTGTTTTTGATTCAAATACTTTTCTATGCTTTACTGGTGTACTGAATCCATTAATTCACTCAAAAAATGCAAACCATGCCTTCTTGTCCTCTTGGCTGGCTCAATTGCACCAGACAAGATCAATCGAGCACAGAAAATTATTTAAATCCAAAACAATTACATTTCTGATCTGGGATTGCATCCAAGCCCTGGCATCAGGGTGCCCCACCCACCCCCCATGGCCAGGGATTAGTGTTGAGTCAGAGGGATCCCTGCTCCTGATCGCCCTCTGCACTGTGGGAGGTGTAAGCACAATCCATCCACACACTAACCCAAAAAAAGGTCATTCATTTTGTATGTCATTACTCCAAGATGGATTAAGTCCGGGAAGATAGAGAGGTAGGAACGAGGTCCCCAGCAGACATTTGGGTTTGGTCCCAGTGCTGAATGGGGCCTTATTAATACTGAACTATACATATTCACAACTGAAATATTGAAATATCTGCATTCTTAGAGATCATCCAAGAAAAAAATGACAACAGCAGAAATAATCATTTGTTTGAATTTGAACGCATCAGAACTATGGGGATCTAAGCTGTCAGTTCAGCTCCTGGGTGAAGCAGAGCCCTCCCCAGGTAGTTTTCCGAATCTCCTTTTATTTACATTTCAAAGGCATTTCCCAGCGTACGTCTTGTTTTAGGGGACTGCGAAGGCGGCGAAATCTGGTTGGTAAATGAAGTTTTGATCCATTACTTATCCGGAGGTGCACACATAGAGGTTCCAGTGGCCATTATTCCGCTCATTAATTGCCTCCTTCATTATTGTGTCAAGGCTGCCGTCAGAATTTGACATTAATCACAGCGGTTATCCCCTAGCCTGTATATCTTACAGGAACGCGCGGCTCAGGATGAATAATGCAGAGGCAGCGTGTTAGCCACCGCTGGAAGCACCTCCACTCCAGCCGGCTCCAGGTTGCGGCTTGTGTTACAGCTTGTAAACACTCCAGCTCAATTCATGAAATGTCATTATCTCACAGGCCAACAATAATGATTCCCTGGGAAATGGGCAAGCTGTTTTCGGGAGGTGTGGGGGCGGGGGGTGCGGGGGGAGGAGGAGGAGGAGGAGTGCGAGTATGGATTATCGCTAATGACATTAATAAGCGAAACGTTTATTTTTCCAAAAACAACGCCGCATTAAATATTGAGACAAAAAGCGAAAATGGAAGCGATTAAATGGGTTCTGACAGAGATCGAGACAACATCAATTCAAGGGAGATTAAAATGTGTGGAAATAAATAAGTAAATAATGTGTAAATGTGCCCGGAGCCTGGCTTGAGCAGAGCTGAGTTTTGAAAGCACTTTCCTGTCTAATTGCCGTCTCGTCTGTTTGCCTGACAGCCGGGGGCACCTGTTGGCACACCGCTATCTGAAATGACTCCACAGCATGCACCTACATAGACCCGGTACTGTATTTACATCACAATGCAATGCACCGGTCACTCCACACACTGCGTCAGCGAGTCGGAGATAACATTTTCAGAGTGACATTGCTACGTTTGAGCAGAAGCTCCTCAGAAGCCAGCCAATTTGAGGCCCTGACTCTCGGACACCTGGGACAGCCGATCTCCAAAGGCCGGAGGTCATGTGAGTCGTGGCCAGGGGAAACATCTGGCGCCAGTGCTAAACATCTGGACAGACCTGTAGAAAGCTGTGGTCTGGTGACGAATCGCTGATGAACGCCACAAGAAATGTCAAACCGGCCGGCAGAGCAGAGGTCAGAGTGAATGTCTTCACCCCCCCCCCCCCCCCAGCCCCCGTCTCCACCCCGCACGTGTGTAGATCTTGTAAACAAGGTCCACGGATGACAAGGTTGTGGTATTGCTCTTTCGGCAGAAGCAGTAATGCTTTCAGTGCTATTAACGGCCTTGGCTCCAATTAATCTGATTGTCTGGGAGCAGGAGCTGCTTGGGCTGTCTCAGCACATTGTCCTCTCACACACACACACACACGTACACGCGCACGTGCACACGTACACACATGCCCACAGACACACACACGCACACAAACGGGCACGACACAAATGTACACAAATACGCCTCAGCACATTGCCCCCACACACACACACACACACATATACACACACACACAGAGCCATGGTACATTAGCGCTAACACACCTGACCCCACACTGCAGCACCGGAGCAGCACTCTGTGGCTAATGAAGCTCAATTACCCTGATGGAGCTGCTCCACTCCTGCCCCTCTCTGCCCCCACCATCCCCCAGCCTGGCCCCTGCTCCCCGGGATGAAACGCTAGCCCACGCTGCTAATAATGCCAATTACCATTACATCCACACCAATGAGCAACAATCAAAACCCCTTCTACAGTTGTGTGTTTTCTGCACAGATGACATCGCTCCCAATTAAAAAGGATGCATTTTGAACTCGACAAACGCTGTAAACACTACACGTTCAACAGGAGAATTTAATGGGTTATCTGGACGACACCAAACGCTCTGGAACCCTTTCTCTATTGAAATTTTTTTTTTTTTACATATACTACAATATGTTTTTTTAACCCCTGTATTTCTTCAAAAGCTTCGTCTGTGCTCTCTGGCTGGGATTGAAAGATGGTGTTGTAAGGGAGTGCCGGGAGTCTGCTGTTTCTGTTATGTTTTTTAAGAAATCACGGAGTGTGCTGCTATGATTGACAGTAGCAGAGAAAGGAGGATTAATATTGTATTACCTGCCCAGAGGAGGAGCTCAGTCCTTCAGAGACAGAGAGAGAGCTCTCTGAATATTGACAAGGCTCCAACTATTAAGTATTTAGAAACCCCAGCTCCTGTGTTGTAGAAGATACCCTTCAAGCTATTTGTGAAAGACAAACAGAGAAAAATAAAAGTATACAACCCTGGGTCTCGAGCTGTAGTGTCACTCGTATAAACAGACATGGTTTCATCTTCAGAGGTTCGGGAAGTGACGCGTTTTCAAATTCAATTCTTATTTTAATAACACCAACAACACATTAGAAAGGGCCTATTGTAGCTCGTTCTTGCCGGTTTGCTTTGAACAGCTATTATTTTGTAATCATAATAGTGTATCCCTGGTGTAAAATCCAGCTGTGATCAGCTTGAAATTACCAGCTACCAGCTGTTTCAAAACACAGCTTGAGCTGGTCAGACCATGTTGAGTATGGAGCTGGTCTGAACTGGTCAACCTGCTACCAGCTGCTTCAAAACCAAGCTGTTTCTTTCAGCAAGGCCCTGCCACATTGCTTACATTGTGCCCTCTGGCAAATTATTGACCTACAGCAGGACTGCCCAACCCTGCCCCGAGAGATCTACCATCCTACCATCGTTTTCACTCCCAGCTTTCAGGCACACCTGATCTCTACCAGTGCTTAATGACATTTGCATTTGTTAAATTGGTGATATAAATGTATTTAACAGTTCTGCTGCAGCTACGTGGCTGCGTTCCTACCCCACGCAGGCCGTAGGTGTGAGGTGCGGGGCGTGGGGAGGAGTGCAGCTGTGCGGTTCGGTGGAGGTCCGGCTCGACAGCGGTCGGCACAGCTGCGGCTAATTACGGCCCATTTGACGCTCCTCAGAGCCGCCGCGGCTCAGGAGCCTCTCCGCGTCCGTCCGCTTCACAAACAAACCGTGAACGGGGAGGGAAAACACGCTCAAAGAAGCTGCCTTTCAGAGCCAAACCCCTGCCCGCCCCATCTGGGACCCCCCCCCCCCCCCCCTCCGTCCCGACACCTGGTTCTGCCGTGGCAGACGGCTCCCAGGCCCGGGTTGATTAACCCGTTTCGAGACGCAGGCCCAAAAAATCCCGCTCCTCCGGCACGGATTTTGGCAGCGGGTGAATGCGGCATCTGTTCCGACTGGTAACAAAAGCAAGTGGCTCTGGGATGCTTCCAGCTCAAATAAAACCACTCACTCTCGCGGAGGAGAATATCACTCCGAGGAGAATATACCCGACTCCGCACGAAAACGCTCCACGTTAGGAGGAGCAAGACTGCATGACAAGAACGCTGCACGTTAAGGGAAAACAAATGTTGCATTGTTAGCGCGCTGGCACGTGATTTCTGGAAATGTAAGACTAATGTGAAAATTCAACTCACATTGTATACAATCTGCTTTGAAAAAAATCTAAATGAAAACAAATATCAAAGCACAAGTTTTTTTTCTTCCTCAAATGGAGAAGACTTTTGGCCAAGACTTTTCTGCAACAGATGAAGCCTGTGAGCAAAGCAAGATCTTTTTCCAATAAAGACAAGCAGTCATGGATTTCAGTGAAAGACGCACAAAAGTAAATAATTTGACATTCACCTTAAAACATGGTTTTTGTTTGGTTGAGAGTTGAGACATAATGCATTTCAGCATGCTTTTAGTGTACATGCGTGTGTGCGTGTGTGTGTGTGTGTGTGCATGTGTGTATTTGTGTGTGTGTACGTGAGTGTATGCGTGTGTATTTGTGTGTGTGTGTGTGTGTACGTGTGTGTGTGCATGCGTGTGTGTGTTTGCATGTATGTATGTGTGCGTGTGTATGTGTGTGTGTATTTGTGTGTGCGTGCATGCATCCGTGTGTGTGCGTGCGTGTGTGCATGTGTGTATTTGTGTGTGCATGCATGCATGCGTGTGTGCATGTGTGTGTACGTGCGTGTGTGCATGCGTGTGTGTGTGCATGTACGTACTGTATGTGTGCGTGTGTACGTGCATGTGTGTATTTGTGTGTGCTGAGAATGGGAGCATGGGGCTGGAATTGGGAGGTTCTTTCATCCTTTTGAGCTTTTTGGACGCAGGCACAAAATGAACCAGCTTTACATCAACATTAATAATTTGAAGACCTTGCAGGCATATTTCTGGTCTTTCTTCTACTCGTTCATTTGCACTTGAAAAAAAAAAGGCCGCCCTGTAGTCCCCTGTCGCTTTTATGACAGAGACTGAGACACAGAAAAAGCAGGCTCTAGATTCCCCTCCCACCCCACCCCGTCCCCCGTCCCCCACTCCGAACTCCTGAAACGTACATACATAATGCAATAACTGCAGGCTACGGCATCAACAAGACGGGAAACATTAAAGTGAATAGTGAGTGTTCTTTCTTCACCTTTTTGCTTTGATAAATATCTTTTGGGAGGTCATTTACAAGAAATACTCCTGGTTTGGTTTAAGGGGGGGGGGGGAAAGTAACTATTTCAACACGAGGAACCGGGAAGATGGAATGCCTTGCACGTTCAACCCTGCTGCTTTCATGCTCGCCGGCGTGTTAGGTTTACTCTGTTCTCACTTCCCTTTGTGTGTCATCAGTGATGTCGCCAATGAAAACACGGCACATCACACTCGCCATCATTTCCCAATGCATTTATAAGAGAGAACCTAAATGACCTCCAGTATCAGTACCAAGGGAATACACTTGCATTTCTTAAAACAAATGAATAAAAAGGCAAAAACAAATGTAATTACAACTTGGCTACAAAAAACATTACTGATAACAAAGAAATAGGTCTTCTCCTGATAAGGAACAGAGGTTTAATTCAAATTGACAATCAAACCTCATAAAAAAAGTATTTCATATCCAGTGTGCAGCTTTTGGGGAACGACACTTGCTAATTTCCACCTGGATATATCTGTCACCTCTTATCATTCCAGGTGATGATATTTTTGTGAAATACACGTTAAATATACTTATACTTCAGACACACTAATTAAAATCCATATTTACTGATCTTCTAAAGCTGTCCATCATAGCTGTGCGTGTGACAGCGCTGGTAGTCTTGTGAAGCAGAATGCAGTCTCCAGGTTTCCTGCACAGTCATCGCTGATATCTTGGGGCCCATTACAAAGTGTAAAACCCTTACTCATCCCGTTTTGCCTCATGGTGAGTGGGGTGGTCTTCCTTCGGTTCTCCCAGATTAAAAACTTTGGCACAGTTTCATTTAGAACTATTTTACTGTGGTATTCTATCATCATAATTTTGTAAACATTAAGTTGTAGTTCCTACAATTTATACTCTCAATCGTTGCGTAACTTTAAATTCCAGGCACCTAGAAAAATTGTCTTAAAGAAATACAAAGAAATATATATAAAAATTGGATGAGGTTGGAAAGCGATTAACTTCCTGTCTCCCTGGTACTGGAATACTCTTCTGCTTTCTGCCTTGAAAGCTTTTGAATTTTAAACCAGAATTCTGGAAATTACTGTCAGTGGGCAACTGTTTTTAACTATTGGTGTTTTGTTTTTGTTGTGCGTCATTGATGTCTGATATTGAATAATGTTTGTATTCATTTATTACACTCTAGGCCAAGCCCCTCATTTTAAACTCAATGGGGTTTTGTTGTGAAAAAGGCAAAATAAAAAAGATATATTTTAATATTATAATAAATAATATTGAATAGAATTATTTAAAAAATGTATTTAATCTATTTCAACCAAGATGACATCTGTCATTACCTTTATTTTATACTTTTATACTTTTATACTACCTCTGATATCATTTTTCTTTACAGGTTTTTAACCTGAATGGAGGCAGAGGCATGTAGAATGGGTGGACAGTGAAACAGACTGTATTGTACGAAGAATATTCTGGCCTTGCCGATTCACTGAAGAAGCTGCAGCCAAGGCTAAATTAATGTTTAATCCCACGCATCGACTTGTTACCGGGTGATCAAGTTTAACAAGGTGTGATTTATGATATGGCAAACATCAGGGTTTTTTTTAAATCACTCTACTTGTATAAATGTGATGCTTCTAAAAATAGTTTTTATTTAGCTTCAATTCCTTTTCAGCAAGCAGGTGAGCGTTCAGTGTGTTGATGTTTCTTTACTGTTGCTCTTATCTATACTGTTTTCTGTTATTCATTCACTGCTATCCCAGTGCAGCTAATTCAGTGTGGCTTAGAGAGAATGACACAATCCCGGAAAAAGAAAGCAATTAGCAAATAAGGCCATATAACAAATGGCACAATACACAAATACAAGACATGAATGAGGTATCCCGAGGCAACCCAAAGGGTAAATAACATTTTAAATGCAAATACTGTACTTCTCCCTTCAAATTAGAGGGAGCGTGCCTTCACTGAGAAATTACAGAAAGTTCACAGAGCCGAGGCATTGTAAACAGTGCTTTGGTTTTATGAATAGCAAGCAAATGTGGAAATTTACTTTCTGAATTCCGCTGTTACAGCTCGTCACAGAAAACCAGAGGTTATGTTTACCTTCCTCCGTTTTACGTAAAAGCAATAAAACCAAAGTACATATTTTACGTCTACCATGTAACCACACTGGACATAGCAATCTGGGTCCGTCGTTCTCTCCGGTAAATCTTAACATCCTGTCACTCTGGGATAGTGTGCCAATGGCCAGGTGAACTCAGTCACACGCTGACATGAGGGCAACAGACTGTAAGGTCTGTACAACTCCATTAATATACGCGGTGAAAAGCAGACAGACAGAGAGTGGGGGTTTATGGGAAGACGGCACTGACGGCAGGGGGAGACCTGACAGTCTCACACACGGGAGAGTAAAATATTTTGCCTGTGAGTTATAAAAGAGTTGAGTGTAGACTGACTGAGTGACACGCAATAAAAACAAATTCTGCTGACTGTGACGGCGACCGGGAAAATGAAATATTTAGCTTAGCGGTTTGTCGGAGGAGAAGTGCGGAGAGAGAGAGTGAGAGCGACAGAGAGAGGGAGCAAGCGAGGGAGACGGAGAGAAGAGGAGTGCGAGCGGTTTGATGATACTGTGAAATTAAAATATGTGAGACTGCTTGTCAGCCCGTGACAGGAGAGAGTGGAGATAACTGAGCCCACACCTGACAAACCCGGAGAGGTGTTGTCGTTAACGACTGCCTGTCACCGGACCTGTGGAAAAGCCATTTCACTCTCTCTCTTTCGCTCTCTCTCCCTCTCTCCCCAAAAGTCAGGGGACCACAGTGCATGCAGTGGGGAATCCAAGTTGGTTCAAACCGCATGCTTCACATTCCCTGGGAGTGTGTGTATGTGTGTGCACACGGATAAGTGTGTGTGTGTGTGCATGTGTATGCGCATCTTGATATACTACATAAAAAACTGAAATAGTGCAAAAAGCAGATATGATTCATTTAGAGGGAAGGGAGCCAGCCTGACGAGAGCATCTCTAGCTCTGAGGAATGAGAAGTAGGCTGTTGAAACTCCGTCAGTTTCAAACTGACTTTTGATATGCAGTAAGATCCGCACTGAAAAAATACATAATAAAAGCTCCTCTGATTGTATCTCTGAATGTACCCTGTGATTTCCGTTGATGATTACATACGCCTCAATTCAAGAAATTTACAGCAAATCCAGTTTCAAAGATGTAATTTTCCCGAAAAGAAAAAAGAGTTTTATTTTGGCCATTACAAAACCAAAGCCAAAGAAATATGAAATGGTGTCCTGATTACATGTTTCAGGTTCTGCAGAGTGTAAACTTACTAGCATAATGGAACATTATAACGTAAAATTAGCCAAAAGTAATGCAGGAAAATGGGAGACAACCTCAGTCTGAACCCCCATGCAATCTTCTTTCTTGTAGCAAAAACATACTCTTGTTCTCAAAGTAACAAAACTGAACAAATCTCTCAATTTCTGCCCGAGGTACGGCCCACCAAACAGCACCCACGGATGCCCACCGTGATGAACATTAGTGAGCATGACACTTCCCGTCGTAGTCTGCGCTTTCCGAACCTCATTATCTCAGATCACATTTCAAAGCGGTTCATTATCGCTTTGCCTTGCTAAGAGAGAGGCGATACATACAGCTAGCTTCAGAGCTGCTGGCACGGTGCACTAGGGCAATGGAGAGAGGGGGTTCTGAGGCCGCTCTTCAAACGCAGACGGTTGAATTAAACACAGTTGGCGGTGGAAGCTGAGGTGGGGTGTCTGAGTTTGGGTGGGGTGGGGTGGGGGGTTTCTGGGAGGAGTCCAGATGCTCCGTCCACCAGTCTCTGAAGCCCAGGGGCGGGGCGAGGGCGTGTGCCCCGCCCCGGTGTAGGCGAGGAGGAGGGGCAAATGTGGCGACCGCGCCTTCAGAAGCACGAGCCCTCAGAAGTGCGTTTGTGATGCCCACACAGGACCGCGTCCGGTCCGGTCCAATTGGGGGATCTTGCTCTCTGGGTTCACCCCGGGACGCCCTCCCCTCCCCCCCTCTCCGCGGATCGCGGCTCTCTTTGAGGACTTGAAAGCGGGCCCTGGCGTTTTGATTGGCGCGGTCTCAGAGAGCATCTGAGGGTGTCTGGGAGGGTTGGGAGGGTGCCAAGTGAGGTTACTCCTGTTTTCAAAGGGGTGCGTGCTGATTGGCTGCCCCCTGCAGCGGTCTGACATAGAGGGAGACCCCATACTATCTGTCCAAACAGCCTCTCTTGTTGCGTTAGTCTAAACTGATGGGATAACTGTTCAAATATACAATGTCCAAGGCACATGGAACATAATCTAACTCTAATACATGGATATACTCTGCTAATCTTGTGATAGTTTTGTGGAACCTTTACTTTTTTAACGAAATACAGACAAAATATTATATCATATCTGGAAACACCTGGTTGGTAAAGTTAGGCTAGACTTTATTAATCAGATTATACTTTAGGAATTTGTATTTGTTTCGTTAGTGTAGTTCCTCAAATTTTAGTTGTCTTTGTGTGGTATTTACAGACTTGACCTATCTATCTTGTGTACTGGACTTATAATATAATGTTCATGGCCTTATAATACAACCAATAATATATGGATTGCACCTTGCCTGACATGTTTGGTTGTTTGTTGTATGACCTTGGTATGTGCTGTTTTATATGGGATCAAGTACAATTATCCTTACTTTTCCAAACATAATCTGTCATGGGCCTAATCTCATAATATGTAAATATGTCTGGTACTGAGCAGATTTTGGTCCATACAGTACAGACAAGGTTCTGGTGTAACACAATCTTTCTGGATAAGACCGTCTGCTTTTATTTTAATGTTAACATAGTGTGTGACACCATCCCTCCTGGATCTAGGCCAATCTGTAAGGTGCTATCACACCTGTATGATTCACACTTGTAGGAGGCATGTTTTTTAATAACTTATGCAAATTAGACAGTTGTGGTCATAAAAGTCGATTTTCAAAGCCAATTTAAGGGGAACAGTTGTATGAGAAATGAACAGGGTTTCCTGGTACATATCCTGCTTAGTAAGCGCTCTTGAAAATCTGGACACTAGCTTAATGCGTCCCATAACACTTTCTTTGGAGTTTGTGCTCACATTCATATTGTGCGTTTTCCAGGAAACTAAGCTCAGAAATGGCTGAAACACAAGGCCTCTTGGTGCAGGACCTGAAAAACCCCCTTGGCTGCCATTCACAATAACCCTACTGCCAGAGGAAGCAGTCTCCACTCAAATACCAGCAATTAAGAGCTGTCTAAGTGATACAGGTGCATTAGGTTATCAAAGCCATACTGTGCCAATTAGCGATGGAATAAAAAAAGGTGGATGCTCATTCCTGTACCTCTGAGACAGGGCAGGTAGGGAGCAGGTAGATTGTTTTTTTTTTGGGGGGGGTGGGGGGGTGGGTGTTCTCTTTGGGAGGACTGCCAGGAGGACACAGAGGCTGGGAGCAGGTATTTTGTGTTCTGTTTCGGTGGATTGTCAGGGGCCGTTCTCGTTGGGAGGATTGTCAGGAGAGGCTGGGAGCAGGTGGACGAGCTTTTGTAACATCTATATCGATATCAAAGCCAGGAAAGAACATGAGTGGAGGACACGGGCCAGCTGTGCAGCCTCATTGGCCAGCCAGAACCCTGTCTCCGGGTGACAGATTAACGGGCGGCAGATAAGTCAAATTTGTGCTTTTCTCCCTGAAACCACATCAATCCACGGTGACCTCTGGGGTCCCCGACATGGAACTACCTCCCCCTCCCCCTTCTGGCCCTCCCTCCTGTATCCAATCACATCTCTGTAATTGCCTATGCGTCATATGCAGGCCTACTGGGTACAGAGGCTGCATCTGCGAATGAAACAGCACTCTGTTCCAGGGTAATTTCAGCCACTGTGCAAACACACGCGGAATCCAGAAACGATGACAAATTATAGGGCCCTCCCGTCCGCTTTAATTGATGGACGATCTTTGGCAGAAAACCAGATCGCTGCACCCAAGACGGACTGTCTGTGCCTTTTTTTTCTCCCTGGAACTGGGGCCGACCACCTGTTCTACCCTGACTTTGATAACTGCATTTGATCAAGATTAAAAGACCATCCTGATTCAATAATTCTGTCACAGCTATTTGGGTGCAAGTTATCTCCCGACAGAAAATGGGGGAAAAAATGCTAAAAAAGAACTTTTTTTTCCAGAGATAGGCTGGCAACAATTAACTTCAATGGTTTCAGTTGAGGCGTTTTAGAACGAGCCTTCTTTGAACTCAGTGGGAGTGAAACATGCTCTTGCCATGCACCACTGAAGTGACAGTACAGGCTCAGAGACATAGGACAGACCCTTGTCGAGGAGGAAATCGGATTTAGGTGTTACAGAACTAAGCTCCCATACCTTCTGTGATTGATTTGAGGGAGGGGAGGGAGGGGATCCAATCAATGTTCAAATAAAAACCTTTTCTTCTGACTTTGAAGGAATGCCTTCTGGAAATTTTGAATAAAACGCATCCAGGTCTGATCTCGGACAGGACGTTGTGTAGTTTCCTTCCACAGGGAATGCGGGGTCAGGCTTTGAAGGCTCAAACTGACAGACAGGAAACTGCACTGAAACGCTAACCTCCCTGACTGGTGCCTGTCTTCTACCTGCTCTCTCAGAGGGCCTAACAATTTAGTGAAGCCGTGAAGCTGTTCCTTCATAGCTGCTGTATTTCTCTCTCTCTATTGTTTTGTTGTGTCATACCAAAGGTGTGTTAAATCTCAAACTCTTTTTGCCTCTCTCTAACTCTCTCTCTCACGTACACACACACACACACACACACACCGTGTTGAATGACTGATATTACACACGCCTACCCGTTATCATCCACTGAGTGAACTGCTTATTGTGCTAAAAGATCTGTTCTCTTGGTTATAACAGCCGATAGGGAGGCCATCAAAAGAACAGAAGTGTTACCACATGATATTTGCATTTATTTATATGCTTAGTAAATACCTTGTGTGTGTTATACCTTGAAGCCCTTGATGGTTTAACATTAATGGAAGCAGTTCAGACTGAATACCTTGCTCAGACATAAAGCGGTAGTGTCTTGGCTAGGGACTGAAACTGGCAGCCCTACACGCCGTAGGGACTACCACCATCCCACACAATCCTCTCATGTTCAGATCACTAAGAAAGCGCTACCTGCTTCATCTAGCTGCAGAGGCTGGTCGAGATGAGAGCACTGAATGGCTCGGTCACTGATTCTCTCTAATTGTTGCCAGTGCTGGGTCAACCTCCTATGCCAGCCCAGTCAAGAAGTGATGCATCATGGGACTTCAGAATGCGGGGAGATGTCTGGCAGTGAGGTTGCCAGGCTAGCCAGCGAGATAGAACCCTGGCTCCAACAGGAATGGTTGAGCGGTATTAAAGCAGGGTGTTTCAGGCACTTTTTGCCACAACACCCAGCGCTTTGCAAATTACCACCCAATGCATAAAACAGCTGAGGGCTTGCATGGTTAGCCACATACAGAAGTAATTAAACATGGCTGCCCCTGGACTGGAGAGGTGTATCAGGCCTCCAGGGCACAGCCGAGGTACAGGTAATTACCTATCCACACTCCGCTCGCCTTCCCTCTCGAAGCACTCTCACCACTCACATCTCCTCAAGGAGCGTGATCTCACACCGTCCAGTAAGTCTGACAGACCCGCGGAGGTGTAATTGATCTCAGTTTCCTGGCTGTTATTGTTACCAAAGCTCAGAAATCTTCTCGCCCCAAGCTGCTATTTCACAAAGAACAGGTTCTTAATAAACTTCATGATAGGTGTCTGTGATTTGATTAAATCATACCAAATATTTTCACTTCAAGACAATGTACCTGGATGCCTGTATTGGCGGAAAGGTTCATTTTGTTAGAATGGAGTACGTGCATAAGATTAAAATGAACGTACGTGGTTTGTAAAACACTAGGGGTGTCTGGTCACGTATCTAAAATATTCCTCAGGTCTCTGGTTTGATATCTAAGTGTATTAACATGCATTGCTTTTTCGTGAAGGCTGGCTGACCAGGGATATGTCGCGAGCGAGAGAGAAGAAAGAATAATGAGAGACAAGAGAACAGAGATTGTGAGAAAATGTCCATGTTTCTAATTCAGCTCTTTCTCTCTCTCCGTCTCTCTCCGTCTCTCGCTGGCCGTCTCCGCGTGTGGTGGCGGTGATGTTTTTACTGCTTGGCTGGTCACACAGATTGCTATCGGCCAGGTCTCGCGCACGGAGGCAGACTCGATACACGCTCCTTTCTCACCTTCATAACATGAGCTTTTCAGCCCCTCGGAGGACTCACATGAGGAGGGGGGCGTGCACCGGAGCCCCCTTCACCAAAAATCCCAGAGCCCAGGGCATCCACAGACAATAACCAGTCCCAAGCACACGTTAGTCTGTAACAGAGGTTTGATGATCGGGGCCTCTTAGCTGCCATTCTAAAATTTCCCTCGAGATGAATAAAGTATCTATCTATCTATCTGAATGAGGAGAGCCGTGCGTCATTCTGCGCAGTCACTGACCACACATTTATGATGCAGTGTACGAGCAGAGACGATACGCACGTCACCGCGAACAGACTCTACCGCTTGACGAACGGGATTCTGCGTCTCTCTGGGGGGCTTCCTGCCAGAGCTAGCACGTCCTGTGGATCCCCCATAACTAGCTGATATAATGAGTCTGCCCACCCCCCCCTCCATGTGTGTATCTGCACATGTATACTTGATCAAATGGGGTGTTCCTTTGTTTGTTTACATTTACAGTTTGTGCCTGCGTATACACTGTGTACAAGTGTGTTATTGTTTGTGTGTATTTGTGTGTGGGTCTGTGTGTCTGTGTATCTGTGTGTGTCTGTGTGTGTGCGTGTGTGCATGTGTGTGTGTATATCTATGTGTGTGCGACTGTGTGAGTGCATATCTGTGTGTGTGTGTGTGTGTATATGTGTGTGTGTGTGTGTGTGCGTGGGTCAAGTATGGAGACCCAGCCCGCGGCTCCCTCGTGGCTGTGGTGCAGCACACAGACCGCAGGCCACAGTGGGTGATGGGAAGCAAGCCCCCCAGGGCTCTGTGGATGGCGGGGACCACCGGCATGGCGGCTAATGGGCCTTCTACATCCCTACAGCATGAGCAACCTCAGCAGCCCCTGGGGAGCAGCAGCAGAGTCAACGGCACACTGCTGGGTCCCTGCAGGCCACCGCAGCCACACTGGCCAAGGAATGACAGTGGGGTGAACAGGGAGACACAGGGAGAAGAGAGAGAAATAAAGAAAGAACATACAGGCAGGGAGAGAGACAAAGAAGAGAAGCAGGTAGAGAAGGTGTTCTGGGTAAAGCTCCCACAGAAATCATGACGTTTCCACTCCGCGTGATAAAAGGCTAATCAACAATAGCACTGCCTCCCAGCTATGCCTTTAAGGAGACCTCCGCCTGCACTCCCACTGTGCGTCTCCCTGAATCAAACGCCTATCTGCTCCCCTTTCCTCAGCCATTACTCCAGGATCGAATCGGCATCAAATTCAAACGGTTTCAATTGTCACTGCTCTCCCTCGTTGCTCTCTGCTCACTAAAAACGGAAAAATCAAACGCAGAGAGACATCGACATGGAACGTACAGCCTGTGCGTAAATAAACAGAAAACATTCGGAACCTTGGGCTGTCAGCAGCTCATTGACAACTCACAAGATCCCTGAATAATCTGTGCAGCTCGAGGTCAAGTGGTTCTGACACTCAATCAGTTCACACTGTTCGTTTACGCAGAGCTGCATAGGAAGTACGCTGAGACGGCTAACGGCACAGGGGAAGAAACCCACAGACATGATCACGTATACCTCAACAGGCATTAAGGCAGGGGTTCCCAAACTGTTTTTCTGATGCGACCCCACAAATAAGGTGACTCCCACACCCAAACCACACACACACCGAGTGCCTAGCAACACCCTTTAACCTCCAAATTGCCCTATAAACAACATATTTATAACACTAACTAATTTTTTTCAGTTAGAACCTTTTAATTTGAAGAGAAACTGCTTTTCCCAGCATCCTCCACTCCGGCAGCATCCTCCCTAAAGCGCTGAAGTCATTCCGGCACCTTCTCACCGGCAGCGGTCCGATGGGGTCTTAGCGGCGGAGACGAGTATTATAACGGATCGGCGCAATACGGAGATGGCGGAGACGCCGAGGTCGGGACCTTGACTGGGCACATTAGAACGAGGCTGATTAGCTTCAAGCAACATTAGGCTAATGTGCAATGAAGAGAGAGCAGGAAAAAGCCGGCGCAAATTCAATTCCTGCCAGAAAAAAAAAAAAGACCTGCTGCACGGCGGTCAAAAAAGCCGTTTCCCAGCAGCCGGAGGTGGGGACAGACGGTGGAAAAGGACAACGGTCCACTAGCAGAGAACCGAGACGGACATGGAGCACGGCACCTGGGCAGCAGGCCTGGTTTGGGTCAGAACCGAGGATGGGCTGCTTTTGCCACAGACAATTCCCAAGTCCCATTTTTTTCCAAAGTGCTTTACAATTAATATCTCCCATTCACACACGGCAAGGGCAAAGGGCTGCCATGCACCAAGTCAGGAGCAATTGGGAGTTGGGGGTCTCAGGGAAACTTTCACCCAGGGAAAGGAATGGAACCAGAAACTGACTAAGCTAATGTCACTCCCCCTCAAAAAAAACACTACCCAACACAAACCCCCGCCTTCTCTCCGCACCCCTAGGTTCGTGGGTGGGAGGGGGGGTGTTTGGATGGCATGACGTCTGACTCAGCGATTCCCAGCCTTCCCAGGGGTCTGCAGAGACCGTATCGGAGCGCCGGGAACACGCCGGCGGTCCTGCAGACGGGCCGCGCAGTCGGAGACGTTCCGGCGCGTTCCGGGGGAGAGCTCGCAGCGTCTCCCGTCCCAGAATCCCTCAGCCAGAGAGAGAGCGCTGGAGGCCACAGCACACACAGCCTCCTAATGAGGGCCCGCGTCTCCCCGCTCATTCACCAAAGCAATAATGCCCAAATGATTATAAATGATAAAAAAACTCATGCATATATGCATGGGTATTCATGCATTCCAACAGAAGCGGACCCTCCAAATGGATTTCGGGCAAGGTGCTCGCTCCACTGCGGAAAATTGGCTGAGCCTCCAGGTCAAACCATCCACGGATCGAGGAATTGTATGGGAATAAATTGTTTATTTGAGTTTTTCGTATACTTCTCACCTCAGCCACTTTTATCGAAATGTATAAACAGCAGCATGAACCCACAGGCCTGATCCCATCTGTGGATACAGTAGCACACCCCTGTTCTTCATAGCAGGCCAGTTCTACTCTGTTTATCCAGTAGGTACCGCACACTTAATTATACATCATCTTCATCCTCAGCTGCCCTCACTAACGTGATACATTTCTGTAATTTCAGCATATGAAATCTAGAGTAAAGACAAGGTGCATCATGGGAGTTCACACAACAGCACGGAGTACGCTACCCTGGTGAAAGACCCGGGGCCGATGGATTTTAAAACACGATGAATCCTACTGCTAGAATAAAACAACAAATCCAAACCCATACACACAAAACTCAGCTCTTACTTGAGAGGTGAACTTCTTGGCTTGGTTTTCTCTGCAGCCTGTAAATGAAAGAAAGCATGTTTGGTGAATGCAGTTTGCTGAATGCTTTATTACACACAGAAGAAAAGGACACGTGAGCACAAGAGCCTGTGTACAATACTGATTTAACATGAGCTGAAAAGATGTATACATGCGCACAGGCATGTACATAGACACAAACAAGCAGACACACACACACACACACACACTCACTTGGGCTTCAAAGCCCCACTTCTTTGCCTCAAATATTGAAATGTAAATGATTAAAAGAAGCAATGAAGTATACACCGGTGGATCAATGCTGGCTGCCTGAGGCGGAGAGTATCGATTTGTGAGATTCAGCGATTGGACTCCCAGCAGACAGCAGCCCTAGAACATTCCAGAGTGTGGTACCCTTCCCTCGAATGGCCTTTTAGTTCTGGTCTACTGAACACTCGACTGCATGTCTAATTGCAGCGTATCAACGCGAATAAAAACAAAACAAACAAAAAAAAGAACGATTGTATGTTCATTTCTCATTTGTCTGAACCAACAGACACAGTACACCATTTCTAAAAACTATATTGCCAAACAAATGCATCAGTTCATTATATTTTCGTTTTCACATCCTATAGTATTTATTCAGGAGGCAATTTATTTTGAAATAAGCACAAGACTAAGTTTAATCAAAAACTAAAAGCGATAGACGTTTCTATCTGTCTGCAAATTAACTTCTCCAATTGCTGTCTTAACACCTTAATTCAACACGCTCGATCTTCCTTAAGTGCAGCACGTTACCACGCATACATCATTTCTGCAAGAAAATGAAAGATATGTCTTTCTCACCAAGCTAGCGCTTTCCCCACAATTAATAATACATTTGCGTATGATATATTTTTTCCGCCTTTGTTTTTCTGTTGTTGTTTACACATATCTAAAAAAGAAATCACTGTTCCCTCTGATGACACCTCAAAGAAAACACAGACAGATACACAGGAACGGAGACAGTCGACAGTCAATTTGGACGGCGATGTGCTTTTAGTGCTTGGAACACAACGGAAAAACACGAGGAAGGGTGTCAGCTCCCTCATGAACACATCCATCTGGCAAAAACGGAGATCCCGGGCGACACACAAAGAGAAGCTGGTCATCTCGTGAAGGCCTAAACTGCTGGGCACAGCCACCTGCCCAGGTGATAGCAGGTAGTGGACCTGACTTTATTGCTGTGCCCATTGATCTGTGTCGAGTGCATTCATCATTGATGAAAAGAGCCAGTGATCTTCACAGTATATTAGATGAAACAACTCAGATCATCTGTCAGCGGCACCCTTATTGCCATTTCCCTCTCTGTGGGGAGCTGGGCTCCTCCGATTCTTCTTCAATTCGGACGTTGCTAGGCAACGCGGCCGGGGTACGGAGGGGGGTGTATGTGTGTGTGTGTGTGTGTGTAGTGGGTGGGGGTTACAGCTGAAAGTGTGGCTGACACACTCCGGAAAACTGTTTAAACGGCCAGAGGCTTCCACGCCTCAGAGACGACTTTCTGTATTCATCGCACACTCCCAGACACCCACAATGCATCTTTCATGTTTCAGCCAATCACATCAAAGCACGGAGCAAATTCTTTTTCCGTCAAGAATTTTGAGAAATTACCACTTTATTTAATTAGATATGATCTACATTTCAGCTTGACTGCGCATACATATTCAATTAAATGTTTAATATTTCTTTAATATTTTTCAAAGACGTCTTCCTCAAAAATGATCTTCTCCCAGTGCACATTCCAAATTTCCTATTTGTAATAAATTTCATTTCATTATGAACAAATAAATAAATAAACTAATAATAATTTTGTTAGTATTCCAAAAAATATCTTGGGAAAACATAGTAATGAATATTTCGCATTTTAAATTAAAAATAAACACTCACTAAGCACTTTATTAGGTACACCAGTACACCGGCTTGTTAAAGCAAAGATTAAATCAGCCAATCATGTGCAAGTAAATGCATAAAAGTATGCAGACATGGTCAAGAGGTTCAGCAGTTTTCAGACCAAATGTCAGAATGGGGAAGAAATGTGATCAAAGTGACTTTCACTGTGCAATGGTTGTTGGTGTCAGACAGCGTGGTTTGAGAATCACAACAGTCTCTAGAGTGTGCAGAGAATGGTGCAAAAAACAAAAACATCCAGTGAGGAGCAGTTATGCGGGCAGAAACACGTTGTTAATGAGAGAGGTCAGAGGAGAAGGGCCACACTGGTCAAAGCTGACAGGAAGGTGACAGTAACGCAAATAACCGCACATTACAACAGTGGTATGGGGAAGAGCATCTCTGAACACACAAGGTGTCAAACCTCTTAGTGGAAAGGCTACAACAGCAGAAGACTAATAAGTCTCAAAAATAAGTCTAATAAATACCTAATAAAGGGCTCACTGCGTGTATATATTTCATTGTGAGACAGAGGATGAAAAAAAATAAAAATAATAAAGAACTCCTTATCTAGAAAAACACCAGACCTAACCATTATGAAACATCAGCTTTTTACACATCTAATCACGGTTCTCTACGGTAGCTCCTCCAGAGGCAAACCGTGGGTTTAATTGAATTGATGGTGGGCCCTATTAGCCAGCCAAATGCAGTGAAAGGGAAAGCAGAAGCTTGCATTGTCCTAGCCCTTACATCAGCTTTCACGTGGCTCTTTCCATTTCAAAGATTAGCTTTTGATTATCCAGGATTTTACACATCAGATAAAAAGGCTCCTCGCTCCTCAGTGCTCATTATCTCCTCTCGCTTAACAAATGATGTCATTGAACTTCAATACCACTTGTAAACATATCATTAGTTCACCCCTGTGTCTTTTCCTATCAGTCACACCAATAAGCAATTCAATTTGAATGAGAGAAGGACACTAAATCATTAGAAAGTGAGATGGAAAAACCCAAATGCTGTGGCAGCAATTTTGCAGGATTAGATTCAGTTTTAATTGATCAAAATCACACACACACAAACACGCACACACACACACACACACACACACGCACACACACACACACACACACACACACACACAAACACGCACACACACACACACACACACATGCACACACACACACACACACACACACACACACACACACACACACACATACCACACAACTAAGTGACAAAAATAAAATAAAAAATAAAATAAAGATTTCCATGCAATGTCCAAATTATATTTCATCCAAATGACGAACACTATTTAATTTACTTAATACAGACATTTAATAAATAAATTGTGTTCATTTAACTTGTGAATTAAATATGTTATCTTTTACGTATTGTTTTTACGCGTGCTCTTTTATACGAACACTACAAGAGGCTCCTTTGAAAAATAAAGCTCAAAAGTGGAAAAAGTGATTTCCTGCTCTGTGTTGTGACGTGAGCCGTGGTCGGGATGACTGGGCCCAGGCGGAGACTCGGGTCAGGCAGGGTCCTACAGGTTTGAATCCCGACTGTGTCACCACAGATTCGCCCTTGAGCAAGGCCTTTAACCTGAACTACTTCAGCAGAAACCCGCCTCAGACACGGGCAATAAGGTACGCTGAGTAAGCCATCCAGAATAAGGGCACCTTAGAAGTAAATAAATAATGTCACGGAACATGAATGAGCGTAAACAATCCCTTGAAAAAAAATCCTAGGCAAGCTATTTCTAAGGGTGTAACATCTGGTAATGTTATGACTTAGTTGAGCAGATATTAAACTGCCATTGCACTGTAATTACATTACAAACACAAATATGTAATTATGCTTTATATCAGTACCTTGGTGAGATAAGCAACAGTAGCGTACAGCCAAATAAACGGCAGTGCATACAGTACGAACATAATAAAATGATAAACATCTCATGCTAGCGAATAGCATTACAGTGCAAATGTAATAACGGCAGACTATTCCAGCACCAAAGAAGACATCACCGTATGGAACCGGTTGTTGCTAGTTTGAACAGTTATGCAAAAACAGAACTCAATATTTGGGCTGATAATGGAAATGAATGTGCAGTAGAAGTGGTAGATCAATAACAGGCTGAGATACGGAGACGTACAGCCAGACAGCTGGTTATACAGAATTTACACAACACATCTCCCCACCTGCTTGTCTGTCAAACACACAGCCAGGGCGCAACATCCGGTAATTTGTACAAGTCAGGGGTAGTCTCTGACC